>NW_010204931.1:0-16040 GCF_000695765.1 Mesitornis unicolor | reverse complement strand
TACAGTCAATCAGTAGCTGATTGCTTATTACCGAGATTGCTTGAAGCCCTTTGTTCTAACCAGCTATTTAAGTAGGAGCTTTTACTGAAAGTACACTTCTTTTGTTTATTTCTTTTCTACGTCTGTTGGCCAAAATGCAATACTCCTGCACAGAGAAGCTGAGCATGAAGATGGTCATTTCTTCTCCTCCCAGTAGGACACAAGTTGTATCTGGACAGCTTTCCACTGTCTGTTGTCCCTGCATAGAAGTGTTCGAAAATCCTCTGCAGAGGCACAGTCCAAAAGTCAAGAGGTGAAGCTGAGAGAGCAGCCACCTGCGGTCTTTTTATATCTGCATAATATCAAATACGTTCAACTTAAAATGTTCTTGGACAGCTCTAGCATCCTGTAATTACTATGTAACGCAGCCCTCCTCCCCAAAGCACTCTAAGGTTCATTGGCTCTGGTTAGATAAAAACAGTCGTCGTTAATAAGGCGAACATTATGTAATGAGCTGACAGAAGGCCTACAGAGCAGCACTGTGGTTCCAATCATAAGCACTCATTTGCCTCAGTGCTGAATGCTGCCACCGATTTTCTGTGGAGCCTCAAGCAAGTCCCTTCATCTCTGTGACACTTCCTTGGTGCTGTGCAGAACTGAGAAGGAAAGAGCTCTTGTGTCCTCCTGCTGCTTTGGAGCTGGTCGGCCCTTGCTCTTAGCCCAGGTTTCTCAGCTGGCTCAGAACACGAACAGAGCAGCTTTTTCCTTGGAGCCACACTGCCAGCAGCAGTTCCAGCATCGGCCATGCTGTGTTTGCTCTTAGACCTGCGCCTGTTCCTCTGCAGAATCCATTAGCACCCATTCCTGAATAAACCAAGCTGTGTACTTGGACAACGGCAAGTACTGTGGTAATTCACCTTTGTGCCTGAGGAGAGAAATGTCCTGGATACAACGTGAGGCTTCAGAGGTGAAAACAGATGTCCTACATGCACCCAAGTGTCCCACACGTTTCACTGAACATGCAAAACCTAGCTAAAGTTGAAGTGAATTGTGTTGTACTGGCATTTATGGGAGATGAAGGGTTCCTTGCAGAACCATGACAGGAGATGCTACCCTGTTACCACAACGTTAGTTCTCTCCTACAACTAAGAGGATCTCTGTGAACACAGCAAAGCAATACCTGGATTCAACAAAGTGGTGTTCTTCCTACCCAAGGACGCATGGTCACAGTGAGACATAGGAATGAGGAAAAAGGAAACAACAGATAACTGAGCTAAGGAAAGACAACAGAGCTGAAAAGGAGTTGTCCAGAAAAGATGAGGGATTGATGATGGAAGAGCAATCATAGAAAAAGATGACAAGCAGGCTGTGTTCACAAAAAATCTGTCTTAAAGGACCATAATGATAAATTGGTCACTGTGTGCCAGAAACTGCCACAAATTAGCTATGATCCTTCTTTAATCTGCGTTTAAACAAATCTGCTATTATCTGACTTTGATGGTACATGATCTGTAATGCCAAGATAATTCAGTCGGCTTTCTGCTCAGAAGGAGACTCCTGCTTGAGCAGCAGTCGGGGCTGACAGGCATGGTCCTTGGCCTGGGGACTGCTTCATTCTTCAAGGCAAGCAAATTGCCAGGAAAGCAGTGCTGCTACACTTAGCACATAAAAATATACTGCAGGTATTTTTTCGCAGCAGCAGGCAGAAAGAAATGCTAGCAAAAACTATGCAATGCCCCAAACAAAACACAACATGAGTATTTGTTTTCTGCATTGAAAACTTGGAATGTAATAGCCTATGAACAGAAAATATGGAATAATTAGTTCTAGACTAAGATCGGTAACAACACCCAATACTCTTTTGAACTGAAGATTTACTGGCTGACGCAGGATAAGTAAGTATTCTATAACCTTCCAGAAGTCAGATACAACAATCTCTGTCAATGATATTTATCACGAGTTCAAATGCTGATCGAAATTTGAACACATAAAACTGAAAAATGACCTTACTAGTTAAGGTAAAAAGTTTCCTTCTGGTACCAACAGCAATTAAATATAAGCTAAAGCTCCTGTGGGTTTTTTTCCTCCTTTCTTTCTTTGCTTTGTTTCTGTACTTGCCTTTCATCCCATTAAAATCATTGGCCAAATAAGTCACCGTTATCTGTCTTAAGAATGATTTCATAATTAACCAAATGGAAAAAAAAAATCAGGTTGTTTCCAACTCCCTTAAACCCAAATCTTATCCACCCACTCCAACATCTGCAGACGGTAAGCACAGTATGTCTCTCCATTAATATCAATAATGTGAGTTGTTAATATCTACATGCAATAATCTTTTGATCTGTACTGAAACTATTTGTATGGCCCAGTTCTGCATGCATTGCTCAGGCAAAACTGACTCTCAACTTAAAGTGAGCTTAGCTCAATTAAAGGCTCCAAGGAAAGAGCTCTCATTCTGCTCTTGGCAAAAGAGTGCCCTGGAAGAAGGGACATAATTAAGAAGTAATAAAGTATGAGAGAAATTAAGGACTGTACATCTCAAGCATTTAAAAAATAAATGAACTTTTCTTTCCCTTAAGAATAAGTCAAATCAAAATATTCTGTTTAATCGACCTTGGGCCTTTTGAAACAGATTTTAAGTCTTAGGAAAAAAATACTAAAACTCCTTAAAAAATTGTTAGCTATTTCTGTCCGTCCTACAGATTTAGAATTACCTTCCATGCTAGTTCAAGACCAAAGAAAAGAAAATCTGTTTTCTCAAATATGGAACTTCTTTTTGCAATGCTTAACATTCAGTTGTATTTCACACTTCTGCAGGTTTCATTTTGCATTTACAAATGCCTTGACTACAGGGCCATGTTAATTGAGCTTTGCCCAGGTTATTTTCATAACGGGTAAGAACAGGAAGGTGACTGCTGTTGGGTTATCTGCTTTAGAGGCCTTGCTCCCTCCACAAATGTTCTTTAGAGGAATGCTGCTGCAACCATTCCAGACAAAGGAGATACAAGAAAATTTGATTTTCTGTGACCAAAGAGTGGTGATCGCAATCATTGACTGAAGGCTGAGCACACTGTATTTCATCAGTTGATGGTTATTCCCAGAACGTGCAATTAAAATGCAGCTGTTCATTAGGAAGAGAATACACTATTCTTGCATAAGTAAGGTGTGTCATGAGCAAATAAAGGAGCCATTTTTGGTCCCAAGCCAGTCTGTGAATAAATGCTGGACAGGAGATTTCACATACAGTTTGATAATCTGCAAGAAAGAGGCAAGACGTGAAGCAAGAGCATCGGTAAATGTTTGGAAACTGAAAACATGACTTGGAGGAAGTTTTCAAAATTACTTTCAATAGCCAAAAAAATCGATATGAGCAACACTTACACTGAATTTCGGTAGTTAAAGCATCAGAAATCTCTAGGAAATTTTCTTCTTCAAAACAAATACCAACCCCAAAAGATATGTGGTGTCAAAACCAGCAATGTACTCAATGTTTTAAAATGACAGGGAAGAGGTAAGAGCCAGATTCTCACTTTCCCACAGGCTGTTGTTTTTGCAGCAGCAGGTCAGAAGTCTTCCAAACTGGCAGGTACACGCACTCCTTGTTTAAGGTCAGTTGTAATTATTCCAATATGAAAAAGACATTTGTGCAAATATAAGATGAATATATGGTATAGGTGCTGCTGATCTGGTTGTTAAATAAGAAAAGGAAACTGCCTGCTGCTATACTTTTTGTTCATCTCTGTCATGCTTTAGCCACTCATAAAATGGATTCAATTGAAAAAGGTATCTTTTAGTTACCACAGTCAAATGGTGCCCAATCTTGGCCATCAGAAGATAAGCCCTGCTTGTTCATTAACTTAGAGAAAGGCTTTGTCTGAAGATTATACTAATGAATTAAAGCAATATGATCCCTCCAATGTGGTTTTAACTGCACAGGCACCAGTGGAATAAAGGTGATTCTTACCTCTAGGGCATAGTCTACCTTTATTCCAGTAACAGAGTCTAAGGTATGACTAAGCATTACTGTATAATTTTAATAAAAAAAGAAGACAGACTAATGCATCCATACTGCTAAAAAAATATGTGCAGACTGCTTTCAGCTTATTCCCTTTCAAATATCAATATACAGAATAGCAGCTTAAACTTTTATGATACATAAACCATGCTTATTCAGACATACTATCTCCATAGAGACCTAGCTTGCCAAGGTCATCTTACCTGTTTGAATTTCTAAGTCAGAGGCCATATTATGAATTATTAAAACCAAGAGTAAAAACTGGATTTGATTACTAGTCTTGCATTATCATACTCTGGTGTGCATCATCTTTATCACCAGACCAGGGATAATATGTAAAAATACGCGCTTTTCATCTCTGAAAACATGCTCATCCGATTCAGTTTCGAATCAAAACAGATAACAAATATCAATTGAATAAACCAAAAACGATTCACTAATGTGAGGAAAACAGACTACTCCTGAGAACTATCAGCCACAATGTTGCCAGTTTTCATCCACCTCAAGAATTTCTCAGGGTCTCTTTTTTGCCTTCAAAATCATGAGTTTCCTTACTCAAGCCTCAGTGAGTAGTTGAAAGGCTATTTATTTTATCTTTTCCTCTGGATTTCTAATTTAAATCCACCCTGGATTGGAATATTGGAATATTGGATATTCCAATAGCAACTGGTGAAAAACTCAGGAATTTTAGGGACTGACTATGCAAGTGACAAAAAGTATATGAGGATCCTCTTCTGAATAATCCTTCAGAAGAGTTTACTTTTCTCTCTTGACTATATCACCTCTATCAATTTCTTCTTAGAAAGAGCAGCCTAGAAACACTGTCCCTAAGGACATTTTCAGTGAGCCAATCCCTCTTTTTACAAATTATAACCCAGCAAACAGACACATCTTATCTTCTAAGCAGCAAGACTGGTTAATCACTACCACGTAGACATTAATTTCTATGCAGTACATTTATCAGGTAAGAGAAGAAGCCACCAGGACTAATGTTCTAAAATTTGCACCATTTAAAGCAATGTTCTTAATGTCATGTTTAGAGAGAAGAGATAGTTCAATACCCTCTCTTATATTCTGTGATTATCACAGCTCACACATGAGATTAATTCTATTTGTAGGCATAAAACCAAAAGTGTTCAGATGGTAGAAACTGCCAGCCACCTGCATCAGAGATTGAATTCAAATTAATTTGCAGGCACTCATTTAAATAGAGACTTTCTTCAGGTGTATGCAGAGAACCTTTGCTTTTGAGTGCTCTTTAAATGTTGAAAAGGCAAGTTCCTCCCTCCTTTGAAGTGAATGGATTCTTTGAGGAAATGGGAGTATTAACTGTGATACAGCTACCCTTTTTTTCAAATTCTTTCACCAAGAGATCACTGCTTCTGGGACGCACAGGCCCACGTATTATTCACAGACCACACACTGGGAGGAGATGCGTTGACCTCAGGTCCGTTACATCACCGTTAGTGCTACTCCACCCAGGATCTCATTAGTTCATCTGGATGAAGCTTCACAAGTTATCAAGAGCAGCCTGCATAATAAGCCATAAACTTGGGCTGATTCACTTTTGAAAGTCTAAACAGAGCTCAAAGAGTCAAAGAGGCCAAATTTTCCTCAGTTTTTGTTTTTGGTGGATTTTTTTTTTAATTCGTATTAGAGAATCCCTATTTTGTTGCTCAGTCCTAAGGAAATGAGACAAAACTTTCATCTGTACTCATTTATCTCATCTATCGTTTAAAGGAATCAGACAAAAATCCCTTCTGGATGGTAGGGCCGCCTGAATTCTACAAGTTGGATGTGAGGCTCTGCCTCACATAAGCAGAGAGCACACTCTCCAGAGTCAGACCACGGGGCTCTCCTACTTCTTTTGTACAACCGAAGCAACACAAAGCAAGTGAGAAATTACTAAGGATCCCTTCCCTCGATACAGGGGATCCTTTGGGTGCCTGTGAGCAACTAAATGGCTTGGGAGCAGACATGATAATGTAAAAAGTCTTTGAGCAGCAGAATGAAGTACTGCAGCGCAGCCTTGAATGTGTGCTGAATGGGACTAAAAGCCAAAATCTTATTAAGATTGAGGGAACAGAAAGAGACCTGGCCTCCATGTCCTTCCTTCCTTCAGATGTACAGAGCATAAACCCAGCAAGACTGAGAAATGTGCTTTTGGTTTTTCATTTCTCAATCCACTTATCCTTTCATGTGCCCATAGGACAAAGGGCGGAAGTAACAGAGAGGGTTAATGGCTCCACCACAGTTGACTGATGTTAAAGCCGGGGCAGATGTGGGCTTTAATTAGAAAGCAGCTGCACATACATAAACCACAGCAATCTTAATCCAGAGAGTGACAGTGTGAATATGGACCTCTTGCAAAAGCAGATATCTTTAATCTGCATTTGTCTGTGTTTTTAGTGGGAAGGAGTTTCAGCAGAATTCTATCTAGGAGCTCACAGGAGATAGATAGAAGGGAAAAGTACATATACGTCTAAAATCAGAAAAGGTCACTAAGAATGTAAACAGAAAAGAATAAAAATAACCACATAGATCAAGTTACTCAGCACCAAAACAGAACAGTAAAGTTTTCCATTACCTTTCACAGAATAGAGCTCTCTGAGCGAGGCTCCAGCTGTTCTCCTGGCTTTCCCTTGGGCATTCATTATGCTGGACATCCTGTGAGCCCCCCCAAAGCTGGCAATTATATCCAAAATATCCCAGCCCTTTAGGAATTCAGGTACCAAATTTGCTAGAAATACTGCAAGGGGAGGAAATCATGAACATCAAGTTTACACTGTTAATTTTTAGCATGGTCCACGGGGTGGAATGTGGAGGTTCCCTTGTTGGGAAGCAGACGAGTGCACGGGAAGCACTGCAGGCAGCAGCAAAACCCTGCACTCTGCTCCCTGACAACAGTATAGAAAGGAGGTTACTTACTTAGGCCCTGAAAGTCCTTTAAGTCTGAAGTCCACAGCCCTGTTCATCCTATGTATAAGTAAATGCCCGAGTACTTCAGAAAGAACAATTTCATGGCAGTTCTCAGTATCCACAGAGGAGCGTTCATGTCCTGCCTCGTCATGTAGGGCGCATATACAGTGTAAACAGGTGCAAAGCACTTCATGTTGTCAGCTCCAGTCAGCTCTAGGACTAAATCTTTTATGGAATTTGAAGGTAGAGAAGAGGGTGGGTAAGCTGGGAATTTCTATATCTCAACTTATACTCCAGTAAACCACCTCCATTTCTATACTAAGTGATTGTCCATATGCAGTCTTACACTCTTAGGATGCTTTCTATCCACTAACTTTCCCACGCAACTAGTGTAGATTACTTGGATAGGAAGCCTCTGGCCCTCAAAAAGAAATAGAGAGACAGAGCAGAGTGAATTACAGCAGCCCCAGAAGCTTCTGTAGTAGCACATTGTCTGGAGTAAACAGAGAACCATGTGGTGGCTTTGCAAACAGCGTGCCTTATGAAAGAGATGAGGGAATTTCTCCCTAGAATTCCCCTAGCAGCTCTGACATACCTGATGCCTGTAAGCATTCTTCTTACAGTGTCAAAAGGCATGAACAGGGTGAATGTGCACAAGGACGATCAGTCAGAAATGAGATGTAGGAAGAAATCTTGTGTGAGATCTACACAATGTCTAGGTAAAACTGCCTTATTCCTAAATCCATATTGGAGTTCGTCACTTGAGTAACCCTGGTGTACATACACAGAGACAGCATGACCTTCAGTTGAGAAGGGTCTGATTTCCAGAACCATTGAGTCTCCACCAGTTTCTGTGGAAACTGCTATCTAAATATCTAACCTCTTACAAGGACTAAATATGCACTTGAATAGCTAAAGCCAGGCCACTGTTCTTAACAGGGACATCTTGGTATTTTCGTTTACATATCATAACAGCTGGGGATGGTGCAAGGCTGATCAGCAAACTGAAGTGGGATTACAGCATAAAGCCGAGATTAATTGTATAAGCGAAAGCCAAGGTTGGTAACCTTTTATGTGGAGACTATGCAGACTGAATATTAAAGGGGAAAAACTCCAGAAAAAACTGACAGATTTTCTTAGCTGCAGTCAGTTGGGGTAGGAGAAGCAGAAGAAAACAGACATTCAAAGAAAGAAAAAAAGGGGGGGAAGGAAAACAGGAGGTTAACCATCTCTTTGATAGATTGATAGGCTGAAATCATTCAGAATGACGACGTTTTTAAATTCCTGACAAACACTTGGGCTGCTAGTTTGAGAGTTTCATCCCTTGTCCTCATAACTGATGCAAGGCAAAGTGCCAGAGTTATGGGGATGATTCCCCTGAGGGCTGTAAGGTGTAAACCCCAGGACAGGACACAGAATGGTCCCACCTGCTGGTATATTCTTCTAGGGACTAATTCAAAGGAATAAAAAACATTTACAAAGATTCATTACAATGACTAGAGTGACAGTTTGGCAAAGGAGCATAATGAGAGACTCCCCCCATCTTTACATTAAGCCATAGAAGATCTGTGGATCTATCATTTTATCACAGCCTTCAAGGCAAATTCTATACACAATTATAACAGAATAGATCTGGAGTATGGGTGTGGATTTCATGGATCTGGAATTCCTGATGATTATTGTTACTGAGATTAACACTGAGCAGAAATCAACCTTCAGGTTGAGCAGAAACCAACCCTTCAAAAAGGCAGATAAATGTGGAAATACATACTGACCACCTACATAGCCCTTAACTGGACCCTTGCTTAATGCAGGTTATGATTCACCTTCCATTTCATTTGTGAATATGTGTCACATTTCCTTCATCCCCCAAATATCCCAGTGGCGGCTGCTGGCACTTGTGTGCACAGAAAAGTAACTAGTAAAGTATTTCATATGTCACAGCTTCTTCAATTCAACCTAACAGCAGGAAATAGCCATTTTGTGTGTCAGTGCTTCAGGGCCCAATTGCCAGCACCTGATACAATGCCAGTAGACCTTAGCAGCAGTGCAGGAATTACTGACAGAGGGTGAATAATCTGTGAGTGTATTGCACTCCCTCCAAATGAAATCTTTCTGCCCCGAACTTCAGCTATAAAATAATGTTCCTAACACCCGTACTATGCTGCAGCTACTTTTTCATGTACCTTCTTTTGTACAAAGCACATTGAAGTGGAGAGCGATGGGAAGGTCAGATTTGTTTTGGAAAAGTCCAAAAGCTCGCTCTGCAGCACAATTATTAGGAGGACTGTGAGAAGGCCCAGTGGCAATGATATATAGATAAACATCTGCATTCCTTACATACCACGATCATTTTTGCTTCACGTAGAACTTCACACTTCCAGTGCTAAGCAGATTGTGTGTGTGTCAATTAGACACCCAAATTCTCTCTCCCCATTTGGTGTCAGATATCCATCTGATAATTTGTTTCTGCATTATGAAGAGCCATGACTGACTCGGTGATCCTTTCTTTAGACTTGTCAAAGCTCTCTTGCATGCTGAGCAAACACTTCGGCCCCTTATGTACCATAATGTATTAGCTGACTCTTCAGTCAAAAAGTATTCCACTACCTTAGAGTTGCATTGCAAAGATCCCCAACTATTTTATGCACTGCCTACTTAAAAAATAAATAAAGACTGAATTACATTCCTGAGCCCAGGATCCTCTTGCACTATACAAATGTAAGTATTTAATTTGGCTTTCCCTGTTTATGTTAGTTTGTTTTAGTTGCTCTGTGTCTTACTCAACCACAAGAATGCAGTATAATTGGACTTATTCAGTACTGTGTGTCTTTGGCTGCTTTTTGCTTCCCAGAAGTAAAAAAAAAATTTAAAAAAGGTTTTTAAAAGAAAGCCTAAAAGTGTTTTTTGTTCTTTAGTTGTGAAACTAAAAACTAGACAAACAACCAAAAGAAATTTCATACCGAGAGCCTGCAAATAAAAGCATAGAGTTAGAAAATGAACTGATTGTGGCATTGGTGAAAGGAAGCAGATTGCCAGCCTGGAGAGACTGAAGTCTGCTGCTCACCCCTGCAGGAACATCTTGGAGGTTAGAAATGTGTGGTGCCCCCTCCAGACCTCTCTTGCCAGTTTATGTTTTTTTCTGGTTTATGGCAGGTACAGGGGAGAAGAAGAAAAAACCACACAATAGACAATGATGGGGTGACCTTCTCTGGGAAAATCTATTCTAGTCTGCAAGAGCTGGGAGGTACCAAAAACCCATCTCAGCTCCCACTGCAGGGAAAGGAAAGGCTGCTGTTGGCGGTGGCAGGAGCTGCCGCAGGTCACAAGACAGGCTTAGGTGGCTGTCTTAGCACCACAGCCATGTGGTGCTCGTGTCCAGGCAGCAGGACTGTAGGCCATCACGCAACAGAGGAATTCAAAGAAATCACCCTGGCCTCAGGGACCTTGAAGGACATCAGTAGAGCTTAAAAGTCACAGGGACAGCATCTGGGACAATATGGAAGAAACTTTGTGACCAATGTTACTTTTGGTGTCTTCCCTTAGATTCACGCTAGTTTTCAAGTACATAAAGCTTCCCAAAACAAACATTGAGGATTCTCCTCCTAAATGTGGTTTGTCCAGCAAGATACACTCTGCAGAAGCAGTCACTCCCATCCAGATCCACATGAAGCACGCCGCAGCTTTTCAGTGCGAAGTGCATGGCCAGGGTCAGGGCTGGAATGTGAAGTCCAGCCCTGCCCAGACATGGGGAGCACATCTGAGAGTGAGCCTGGCCCAGGAAAGCTTAGGACAGCCCTGTAGATGTTATGAAATGTGTTAAATGAACAACAACTAAAATACATCTCCACAGGAGGCTGAAAACTGTAGTACTCAGAGCAACTATGGTCAAATATTCAGATGCAGTTCCCAATTTGGAGATGTTCTTAGTTTTCAGATGCCTGATGAAGATGTCCCATTCAGAATACACAAATCAGTTGCCACATTTTAAGAGACTGATTTTCTTATGCTGACTTCTATGCCACAAAAAGCTCTATCTAGCCATAAAAGCTCAATAATTTTACTGAAACTGTAGGAATTTCAGATATTTACATTTTATAGTCGTTTATAATTGAAAATTGGGTTATACAAGTATTTGAAATGAAAATGTATTGTAAGTATTGTTCTAGTACTTGGCTGCCTATGAGCACCCTGAACAAAACCGATTCTTTACTCAGTTGTAAAATGCATGTACAGCAAGCATTGCATTAGCAAAACAAGGAGTAGCCAAAGACATAAAGCAGAGGCACACCCTTCTGAGACAGAATGCAAAGCAACACCCATAAATAAGAACTAAATAATTTGTTACAAATTTTATACCTTACAGTTCTCTTTCGGGGGCAACACATAAATATTTTGCAGATGCCATCTACTGGCGAAGCAGGAAAATGAATTAATTGTACACGAGTTTCATGTAGTAAAGAAACTAAATTTTGAAACTATTCCTCAAATCTTGTGTTTTCTTTACTTATGTCAGCTGTTGCAAGAGGAAAAGTGACCAGGGCAAGTCTCTCAAGCATTTATGATGAGCCAGAATGAACAAGGGAAATGTAGATACATGAATGTTAACATCACTGAGACAGCAATCAAAGTAGAAATTGATTTTTTAGTTAAACCCTGATCATAAAACCGAGAAACCACTGATCCCCTTGAGAAGTACCACGCTTGAACTCAGCGCGATTCGATGCTTACAGACCTTAAGAAGTCACACTGTCACTGTTTATGCAATGCTGCCCTCTAGTAACTGAAAACCAGTGCACAGGATTAATGAAGGTTTTTCTCAGAACACGGGTTCTTTTCCTTTCAAAAAGCATCTGTCATTTGCCACATCTGTGCTTAAAACTACATTTTAAAGCTCTTATTTGGTAAATTTTCTACACTAGTTTCTCTTGGCTAAAGAGAAACAGCAAAATTGGCTACTTACTTGCAGTGGTGAAAGTTAAATGTATTTGGAGACAGCTGCTGCTTTATAAAGAGATATAGATCTGAGTAATCTTTGCTCCATTAGACCACATTATTCCCTGATGTATTATCAGGAAATCTAGCTTCAGCCCTTTGCTTACTCAGTGCAAACTGCACTATAAGAAAAACAGCCAGTGGACTCAAGCAAGTGGCTCTACACGCTTCCAAACACCTAGGTACTATCTTGGGGTTTTTAGTGCTACTTGTAAAGGGCACAATCCAGTCCAAGGCTGGAGCTATAAAACTCAACACCAGGTCACCACACTCATGGGGTCTGACACATCCTACCCCATTCTGCCTGTTCTATGCATCCCCCCATAACTTGTGATCACTTTGTGCTGCTATCTCCATCCACCTGGGAATTAAGGTGACAATAAAATACATATTCATTGAAATTAAAAATTAAGTAAATAATTTTTAATGGTAGTTATAAAAGAAACAGTTATAATGTCATTTCTTCTTTGGCCTGGTAAAACATGTTCAAATTCCCGAGCCCTGTGTTGGTATTCAGGCCTAGGCTAGCAAGGCATCGAAGCCCATGCTCATCTCTAGAGTACCCTGAAAAGTAACACTGAGCAGTCTGAGTTAAAGACAGATTCACAGCCCTTTCTGAATGTCTGCCCAACAAAAGTTAAGATTCTGATCTCTAATTGAGTTGAAAGCCACTGAAAAAGGGCTTGATTTAGAAAATAACAAACCCAAACTGGCTCCAGACCTAAACTGGAGAGAAACATAATTAAATATTCTGATTAAATGGTTTCCATGATTACAAAAATAAATAAACACAAGTTTTCAGTAAAAAAAAAAGAAAGCCACCTCAGGAAAAGCACCAGAAATGCTGATAAAAAACTGAATGTGAGCTGGCAGCAGCCACAGGACTAAGGGAGGCTCTTTGACTGCCTATAAGACAAAACTGAAATTGGAAAGTCATAGCAAAGTAAAGGTCAGGCATCAACAGAAACATACTTCAAAAGGCAAAGAAATTTGTATTTTACAGAGTTTACTCCCTAAGGACCTAGCAAATCGTCACTGCTGCCATGTGAATTCAGCTGAGCTGAGGAAGCACTGAGAGGAAGCCATCAGTAAGATGCATTTGACTCCCTGCCATTGCCCCAAGCTGATTTAGATGCCATAGGCTATGGCATCCATAAACCGGGTGACTCAAGCTGACCTACAGCTCCTTCTTATCCTCCCCTCTTGCTTTTCAACATCTTTTGTAGACAGCCCAAATGGAGGGGCTATGACCACCAGGAACAGCACATTTGCACTAGAAAATCTCAGCTGTGTATTTGAGGAGGCTTTTGTATTACCCAAATAGGACAGCAAATTTGGACATTAAATATCAAACATTAAATAAACACATGAAGGGTGAAGGCATGGTAATGAATCTGCTTCAGGGACACCAGGGTACTGAAATTCCATTTTACAGTAAACTGCTAAATAGCATCTGCTAAGAAATTCATATTAAACTCAAAGCATTTCCTCTAACCTTTTCCCCATAAATTTAAGCCTTGGGAGGGGTTTAAAAATGATGCTACTGAAAAGCATAGTGCAGTAGTGGAAAAATGCGTAACATGGAACAAATCAGTAGATTAAAACCTCCACCTCTGTTTGTCCAAACAAATACTATTTTCCACAGACCACAACACAGGAATCCTGTACCGCAGTCTTTGAGGCTGATTATGTGAACTGCATTTAAATATTTTTGGTTTTTTCTTTTTAACTAACCAATGGGACATTCTTAAATACCATCAAATTATTCCCCTTGCTTAATATTAATAATAACGCTTTTTGAAATGTTCAGCTTCTTGTCCACACCCAGTTTGCTGAAAGGTCAGAATTAGATCCACTAGGGATTCATACTGCATAATTTTCCAGTGTTTTTGAACCAATAATTGTCAAATAGCACAGTTAAATCTTGGGTAGGATTCTACAGGCCTCAGGCAAAGTTCCTACTGTAGTCACGACAATTTTTCTTGAGAAAAGAACAAGGGGATTAAACTGTTGAAGGAAAAGAATAATTTTATGAAGCCCTGCTGGCCAGTTTACACCTCAGATAAACTGGTGTTGCAACTGGCAGGCGATTTGGACAGGAATGGAAGAATTATCTCACCCAGTCAGACCTCTCATTCAACTACTGCAAAATCTTATCTCTGGAAATCGAGTTTGCATATGCTCCAGGGGGAAACGAGAAAGCCCAGATATGAAAACTACACTTAATTTTTAAAAAAGGTTAAATATAGTCCTAAATATACACCTACAGCAACGAAAACTTATCTTTGGGTACATGCTTCAGTGTCTTCCTGAATCAAGGTATTACTGAACACAGTATTTCCTATAGACAGTACTCTCTAAACGGAAAAATACAAAACTTCAAGAGTACATGTAGCCACAGAGTATGTTTGACATCTTCACTTACAGGAGAAATATCACGAGCTGATAAAAATACCACTGCCATAGAGAAATCGGATGCAAAGCAAAGAGCTCCGACGGCAGAAAATGTACCAACAAGTCACAGAGGTGAAGGGAAATTGTGGAATGACGGTACACACTGTGAAACCTAACCGACATTGCATTTTATTCCTCTTTATTCACCTTTGTGGGTGGTTTTTGTTGTTGTTGTTGTTGTTTTTTAACTGGTTTTGGACAGTTCCAAATTTCCTGTTTAAACATGCACCACAAATCAGCTATAGATTGAAAAACAGCACATGCTTGGGCTCCAGCCTGGATCCTGACATATTCTTCCTGTGCATCTCTTGACAGGTCATTTAACTTCTCTGCTCTGTTTCTTCTTTATTATAAAATCTATACCCTACCTCGAAGGACTACTGTGGTACAGTTTTCTATGCGTACTTTCTCGGGATATTTTGATCCTCTAACTGGAAGCAGCAGAGATATAAAAAGTCTGTCTTAGAGCAGAATCACTGCACTGGAGACAGATAATGACGGTAACAGAAGGGAAAGGCAATGCAGCAACTGCAACAGCAATTTTTCCCCACAGTCAACATATCTTCAGGCTGCAGCTGACTTTTAATGGAACCTTGCCTGATTTGTACACTTCAGAGTAAAACCAAGTCCAACAAGAAAAGCCCCAAGTCTTTTCACAGTAGTCCACGCATTTAGAAATAATCACAACTATGAGATAAAGTACCTTTCCTTTTCGGCATTGTGAAGCTCATCTTAAGAAAGGATATACAAGTTCTCCAACTTGACTTCTACACTGATCTGAAAAATGTAAGTTTAGAAATAATTATTTGGATTTACAGCTGTACAATGCAGCAGAACCAGGACCATTTTGCTCACTGTTTTCCCTAACATTCAGAATTAAACTTTTGGTAACAGAGTTGTCAGTATCCAGGAGTATTCCGGTTTCTCCTGTTGTATACATAAAACTGCACAAATACAGTAAGGTCAAATTGAATGCTTCATAGCATGGGAATAATTGTGCATTTGATGGTTGATAATAGCAATTTCTTAACATATTCTCTCACTTTGCTAAGACAAACCTGCAATGCTTGGGCCAAGCAGATGTAGAATGTATCAACTTAGCACCTCAAGGCAAGGGACACAATGAGATGTTTCATTATAAACTCACGGAAGCAAACTATATCCGTGACATTCTCTGCTCCCAGACATTGCGGAGGCAATTGATAATTCTTTATGTCTCATGTGAAGATCACTAGAGAAAATCTCAGGAAGCAGTCATTAATCAAACAAAGAATAGCACAGAGCTAGAATTGTTGAAATGGTGCCAAAAGCAGTTGTGGAAATTTGCAATGACAACTGATGAGAAACTCAATGCCTAGCGGGAGGGCAGGGTTGTGGTGTTCTTCTGGTTTCATTGTTTCATTCTGTTTTTCACTAACTGTTACAGAAACTTCACAGGGATCTCACAAAATCTCCCAGGTAATCCTCTGTAGAGAAGAAAATCAATTTTACAAACAGTTTCTCTAATACTGTCACCTTTCCTGTAGCTATGGAGGATGAGACTCATCCATCCCAACCACAGGTTTCCAGCTAAAGAAAGAAACCAAAATACAGGGAAACAGCACGGGTCTGGAATAAAGGAGGGTGGGATGAGCCACAACCAAAATGCACAGCGCTACAGGCTTGGGGACGAGTGGCT
>NW_010204930.1:11843-17359 GCF_000695765.1 Mesitornis unicolor | reverse complement strand
CCAGCCACTCCTCTCCAAGCCTGTAGCGCTAGTTTAATTTACACCAAGAGGAACTCTGGGAATCAAACATCCCATCAGCTATGAAAATGTCATTCAGTACGGTGAAAGAAATAGAGCTTTCTAGTTATCAGGTAGCTAAAGCCCTAGCAAAATGTTCCATCCCAGACCCCGCTGAGCCCTTGCAGATCAAGGTAAGACAGACATGAAGACATTCTGTGAGTTGGACATACACATACAAATTTTCTTCTAAATAGTATTTTAGAAGCCTTGTGATCGCTCAGAAAAAAAAATAATACATTAATAACTTCAGCTAAGTAACAGAGAAAAAGAGATGGCAAAACAAGCCCAAGTTATCTCTGCAGATTGTCAGAGTAAGAAATAGTAGATGACTCTCCACCACCTTGCTCCTCACTGATACCTGAACACTGAACAAGTTCATGTGAGCAGTGTCAGCTACACCGTGCATATGCTGTGTTCTCTGACTAGGAGTAGGAGGCCACTGCAGTTTGATGTTTCCCAGTACTTCAGAATAGTGAAGTAAGGCTTGTTTGAAAAGGGTTCAGCTATGTTCACAATACATTTTATTTATCTTAGCTACACAAAGAAAATGGCAGAGCTGTTAAACTAGGGTCAGAAAGATTAACACGGCTTTACCTATTCCTCCACAGTCTGCCGAGTGCTCCTCCTACCTGAGGAAAAATTACTGAAAATTAAAACAATGAAAATTAATTTTGAAGCATATAAGTCAACTTGAGGAGTTTCCAAATCCTAGAACGCTCAAAAAAACCACCATCCTTTTACATCTGCTTCACAGCTTCGACACAGTAGAAACCATTTGAAGGAGGTTCAACTTATCTTACACCTTCGCTCTAGAAGATACTGTTTATAATCCCCAAGGGAAGCTTTTGTTGACACAGCTGAGGCACAGCCCTTTCCCATTGCATGAGATAGATCAGGATGGCCACTTGCTGGAACTTCCAGCAAGTGTATCCCTTGCTGATGCTCTGCTGAAAGGTCAGATTCTGCCTAAGACAGGATTGCAGGCTGATCACACACTGACAGGATGAACACCCAAAATAATAAATTATGACTGCTGACATTCTCCTTTCCAGTTATGTACCTGCTCAGCTATTCTTTAAATATCTAATAAATACATGTAAATGTTGTGTAGTTGAAGTCCTCCTCTTGGCTTTACCAGCTGATCAGGAAGAAGGAGATGGCATCTTGAAAATGTCAACCTGCCCCTGGGTAGACACCACACACTGCGGGGGTCAGCTCCGCACGCAGGAACAACTCCTCCTTAGAACTTCTCAATGACAACAGGAAAGCTGCTCTAGCACATGAACTACACGCAACTCCTTCTCCTGGGTACGTCAAGCCTTAAAGGACAAAGCGGAAAAAGGGAAAACATGGATTTCAAATTAAAAACTACATTGTTGGGAGTGTATTTCAAGAAGACTCGAGTTCCACTTCATCAAATGGAACTGCATCTTCACCTGAAAGTTGACTGAAGATTTTCTCTCTCCTTTTCACATTCATCTTCTTTATGACGGTGTGTTCTTGCTTTTCAAATGCTTGGCCACGTAAACCAGACATATTTGTAGCAGTACAGCAAAAGCATACTAATATTTACTTCTAATGGAGACCGGTTATCTTGAAACAAGTGCTGCATCTTTGGACCTTGTTTTTGTACCTATTGCTCCAGCCAAAAAATGCTGGAGTAATGGATTAGTTTTAAATTTAAAAATGCTAAGTTTTTTAGCACTGCATGGATAGAAAACTTCATGCAAAAAAGCACCAGAAAAAAAAGATCCCCATAAATGATCAGGAAGAAGGTGAAGTAGCTCCCCAGCTAAACCTGCATATCATCTCCTCATGTGCTGCCATGGTGTTGTAACTGAGCAGAATGAAGAATCATCACCTGCCAGTTGCAGGGGAAAAAATCTCAATTGCTGTTACCAAATGATCTGTACTGACAATAGTACAATAATGACAGCGGTAACTTTTTGTCATTCTTCTTTAACATCAGATCAGGAACATTTCATAACATCGATGCCACGGCTGGTCCCCATGTATTTAAATAACCTCACATTAAGAACACAAGAGTGATGGTGCTAGTTCAAATAAATGTTTGCTGAGCTCAGACTCCCTTACAGTGGCAAACAGAAAACACCTCAGAAGCATTAAGCTGAGCGTGTAGTGATATTTCTACAAAATGCCTCTGAAAAGTTGAGGCTCTAATGACCTGAAGCAGTATTTATTCGTCTTTTCTCCAGTGAATGCTCCTTTATTAAGTTCATGAACATAAAACATACAGTAATTAAATCTCAAGGCCTATGGTATGAAAAAGCAGAAGCTCCCTGACCCCCCAATATGCAGAGGGCACCACGGTTCGGGCTCCTGCTGGAACATCCAAGACAAAGCGGCGTGCGTCAGACAGAGCAGGATGCCCTAAATGCTTCCTCCTTTGACTCATTTACACCATGAACATCCTCCTGGAAACAGCATCGTCAAAGAAAGAACTGCAGGTGAGAAACCGTGACATGATCACCTTCACCACATCACTTCCAAGCTACAACGCTCAAGCAAGCACAAGCAGCAAACTCGTGATACGAAGCTTTTTTGTTCCCCAGAAGGAAATCACTTCATTGCTTAGAATATTGCAAAAGCATTAGCATTTTTCTTAGTCCTTCCAATATTCATCTCCATACAGTAAGCAAGGCTAGCCTACAGAGATGGGAAAAATAAAGCTAAAAATATCCTGTTTGAATTGTAAAATCGGGGAGAAAACTGGAGGAAGTATTTGACATCATCCAACAAAATCAAAGCAGTTTTCACATAAACCAAAGCAGTATTCTGAGCTTCAGATATTCTAGCAATTTTTGAAGGGGAATTTTAAAAAGTAAAGGCAGTGACTAAATTTTCCTCCCATGCATAACTGGCAGCAGATAAAATATATAAACATGTTTGAGAGAGAATGTGACAGTTGAGTAGTAAAAAACTGGTAAGGTGGGGCAGACAGCATGGGAGTCAGTATCAGAATAAATTACAACCAAAAGGGGTAAGAACTGCAAATCTATTATGAAAGATGACATAAATGAGATTATTTCATTTATACAGTGGTATGCTTCAGAAACGTTTGTTTTCCTCAACATCATACTTCTGAAAGTCTGATTATCTTTTTTGGCTAGATAATGTGAAAACTGCAACAATTAACCAGCAGTAGTCTGCTTTTATCTTAGAAATGTAGAATGTGAGCTGTATTTTTGGTTTCTACTTAAGTAACCTGTGACTTTTTGTAATAATTTCAGTGAAACCAGTCATCAGTCAAGCCTAGCCACAGTACTATGTTAATGAAATATTATCTAACTTCTCTCTGCCATGTCAAGACCTTAAGCATGCATTTAAACTGACCACTGGACAGCCACAGAGATATCAGAGCCACTGGGTTATCAGTTTAGACAAAGAAGTCAGTTCATCAGTAGTGAAGTATCTCAAAAATTGGCAGCATAACGACACTTAACAGATAATTATTAGAACCCCCACTGCCACTGTCTAAGAACAGACCTTGTGAAGAGAAAAAAATGGAAAGAAAGGAATACAAACCCAGGGAAGATGGAGAAGATACCAACAGATCAGCTGCAAGGATCCGAAGGAGAATAGAATGACAAAAGCAAACGAAAGGCAACCGTTCAGAAAGCAGAAAATTATCAAAATTATCAAAAGATACAGAGAGCTCAAGGACAAGAAAGGGCTGGAAATTTCATGGAAAAGAACCTAGAGTTTTTGAGCAAACTCTTTTGCAGGTTTTTTTTTCAGAATCTGCAATACCTAAACAATTGCTAGTGAAATCCTGCAGGAGAACTGATTTTTGGGTAATTTAAAAACTGACTTAAAAACATAAATTTAAAAACAGAGGAATAAAGTTAAGTTCCAGCTCCCATTTTTCTCTCTCACACAAAGGAGCACAACAGTACATTTGGGATTTTTTTTCTCCCTGTTAACTGTTTTACAAAGATATTGAATAGCAAAGCCTGAAGTATGAAGTATTTTTAAAACCCAGGACTATGAGTCTTTTATCCCCTAGGGAAAGGAAAAAAAGCATGAAAGAATGAGAGAAAGTGAACAATTCAGTTTCCTCAACAAAGCATTAAGCGTTATGGTTTTTTTTTCCTCTAAAATGCAAATAGTTCTTGCATTCCAACACAACAGCTAAGAGCAGTTGGATAGCATACACTTCTTCCTGGTGCAATGGGTAGTAAGTAGTGCAGTTTGCAACTACCATGCTGGACTAGAAAACATACCACACATACATCCACTTACATCAGCAAAACTACGCTTCTGTCAACACAGTGACATTTATCTTTTAAAAGTAAGTGAGCAAAATGGTTTAGGCCGTATAAAATACATCAGTACTGGGGAAGTTTTCCTCATGCAATTTGTCACCAAAGTCTCACTGCTTTTTCTACACACAAAGGAACTTCAGATCAAATTTACTGAACCTGACATAGAGTCTCTAAGATGAGGAAAAATAAAACAAAAAAGAAATAACATACAGCAACTCTCACAGTGACAGGAGAGCAAATTAACAGAATGCTTCTGCAATGATCTACGTTGCAGATTTTGCCTAATGTCCACACATTAACACTTCTGTGTTGCTATGAAGCTTTAATGCAAGACATTTCTTTATGTGTCATTTATGGACAGGCAGCTGTTACGTAAGATTTTAATTTTTCAACTCACTTTTGAGAGAAACACAGTTAAAAGAGGTCCTGCCCTGAAGCAGTTGTGCTTTTCATCACAATCAGGAAATACGGGCGTCAGGCAGACTGAAACATTTTCAATTACTCGCTCTCAACCCAAATCTGCAGCTTGCCAAGGCAACTCTCACCAGTTCTACCCCAGCCTAAGAAAGGGGCGCACCCAACTTCTTGACAGCCCAAGAGTCTGAGGGTACATACCCAGCACACCCGTTAAGTACTGCTTGTTCCTCTGCCATGCTAGAAGCCCTGCAAGTGGTTTGTCTCCTCCTAGACAAATTTTCTCATCCAATAAGGACCCAAACTTACTTCAACCGAACAAGTGAAGACAGAGGTTTCTCAAACTATTTCAAGCTCTCGATCCAGCTGACTGAGGGCTGGTGGCAGTCCTGGGCACAAATCGCAGTCATGCTGTTTCTGGTCACACACACAAGGAAGAGCAGCACGTGGTACACGTGTTACATTAGTTGTAATTACTATTTCTAAACAGAAAGTCACACTAAAAGCCATAACCTCAAATGCTCCTGGCCAAACCAGTACGTAATATTCTGCAATGTAGGATGATGATAGGCTGTAGGAAGAGAACAGGCTGCAGTGTGAACTGAAGTCTGCACTAAGAACTAAGGACAGAGAGCACTATTCCTTCCTTCATGTCATCCTCTGTCTCAGTCCTGCTTTTTCAGCCAAGAGCCACCAAATGCATACGAAAAACCTCTGCCTTTACTAACAAGGTGAGCATCTGCTGCTACAACAGAG
>NW_010204930.1:0-11812 GCF_000695765.1 Mesitornis unicolor | reverse complement strand
ACAGTGAAATTTTAAAGTTTTCTTCTTCAAAAACAGCAAGATGACTAATTAGCAAACTTCTCAGTACAAATGCTAAAGAGAAGATGTTTGCACTGTTATAATGGCTAACACTTCTCTCCCAATAGGGCATATTTAAAAAATAAATCAGTTTAACAGATGTGAGATGGATGTGGATGCTTATGGCACAGCTGTGATTTTTAGCAACTAAGTTACACAACAAATGTATAGCAGAGTTTGTTCCAGGCCCTGAACAGAACATCGGTGTTTGAGGGAGGCAGCTGTTTGCCGTGACAGCTACCACAACACCCAAAGAAATCTAACAATCTACACTAGGAGGTATCATGTCCCTTACAAACACGTGCAAAAATATTGGATAGTGACTAGACTTGGAATCTACCTAAGATGAAAACCTCTTTAAAAACAGAGAGGAATGTACAATTGGAGACTTTCAACACTGGTTACTCCCAATAGTCTCAAAAAAGCCTCTGAACTCTGACGGCAGGACCACATGTTAGTCAACACTTTCAGATATAACTTTCTGAATTTTCTCCTTGAAATGAGAACAAAACCACAGCAAAAGCTCTGCGTTTCTAAAGTTTTCCTTTTAAAAGAAAACAAAAGTATAACGGGAAAACTATGACATTCAGATTCTCCTAGACGAAACATATTAAAAGCAAAGGCTTTGAAAACAAAACCATAGCCTGTGTCTTTGAGGGGATGGGATCTTCCTTTCAGTCTCTCTCAGAGTTTGGCAACTTCCTGGATTGAAACAAACATCACACGGTTCCCCGAGATGTTCCAGAAATCCACTGTCTTAGCAGCCAAGTGAAGAGTGGAGGTATTTTTCTGAGCCATACTGGCACTCACTCACTAGCATGCAACTGTTCACCGCAATAAATAAATTGCTATTGGCATTCTCAGATCTCCTGCAGCCAGTATGCAAACATCCCATACATTGCTGGATTCCCTGCTACACATTCATGAGCATATTCTTTCATTTCCATCTAGCACAGCAAGATCCACTTCAGTTCCATGATAATCCAGATGGAGCACTTAAGGACTTGAAAACAAACCATTTCAGTAGCAAAAGACAACATACAGACACAGCATCTCCTCCCCATCAGCAAGTTTCATCTGTGCATGAAGGGAGTCAAAATAAACGAGAATACTATTATTCTTAACTTTTTATAAGCTACTATTAATGGAATAAAGCAATAAAACAGATAACATAAAAACTATTAAGGCATAAACACTGTTGACATAGTATGTAGAATAGCGAGATTTACTATGTCAGTATTCTTTGCATGAGATGTTGGTTACCCACCACTCATGTCTGGAGACTTGTTACTCAGAATTCATAGTTCACAGCACTAAAACATCATTTGTCTTCTCCACCTCAAAGACAATTTATTAGCACTACAGAAATACTACAAAAAGCTTTCTGTGGGAGCTGGTAATTTAAAATAAATAAAACAAAAAATCCCTCTGATCTCTTCTTTATCTCCCTTTTAAATGTCACAGCGCTCCAGTTAACAGACACTACAACTGTTACAATTCTCATGAAATATTGAGCTGGTTTCCAAATGTCAAAGTTTTGACTAGTTAAAGAACCAATCAAAAACCAAAAGCATGCAAAAAACCCCTCACAAAAACCCCATGCCCACAAACAAAGGATCTGCTTTTTTTCTTCATGGGTATTTCTCTTCTTTTTCTCTTCCCCCCAGTAAAATTTTCTGAAGAAATTAAAACAAATATAAGAGCAGTGCCGGGATTCATTTATTGTCCAACAGTACACTAACTTGTCCCCCGTAATTAAATCACTACTTAAGATTGCATTTTTTAGAAATTCTATTATTTCTACTATCAGCTCCTTGTGACAAAATCCTCATCTGATGACTTCACTGACCAATAGTTTTGCTGAAAAACCCAGAAAAATTATGCCTAAGATCTGATTCACCTTGTACATGATCGAAACAGCTATATTCCTATATTCCACAAGCCAATGCTGTAGGATGCACAATTTGCATTTAAAAGACAAAAACATACTTGTTAAATTGAAGAAGTCTGCAAATCAGTAGGCCTGCTTTCTGAATCCTGACAATTTTTCATTTGTAGGGCTCACATAGAGAACATGGGAGGCAGAGATTTAGATTTTTTTTCTTCTTTAAAGATCAGCTTGCACTAGAAGGAAGTTTCAGTCAGTTCATATTTCTGCTATCATCCCTTCCCAAATATTTGAATAGCCCTACTCAACAGTCTTCCTGAAATAAGGAAACTACATTATGCATTTTTAAAGACAAAAACTGATTATATTCAATATGTAAGTGATATTTCTTATCAGAATTACCATTATTCTTACTGGAGTCGCCTCCTATTTTACCTTACTGTTGCTGCATTCAACTGAGAAGTCTGTGAGGAAAAGAACAGGAAGGCAAAGTACAGAAAAGCAAGAAAGAAGAGTCCATCTGAAAGGCACATTCACTGTCTGTCTGGTATTCTGGATAAAATACTGAATTATGGGGGGCAGTAGAAACATTAAAATAATTTCTACTACTGTCCAGTCCTTATCACTTGCAACTGCACCCAATCTTAAAATTATTTCACAGAATCACAGAACGTTAGGGATTGGAAGGGACCTTAAAAGCTCATCCAGTCCAATCCCCCTGCCGTAGCAGGAACACCCAGATGAGGTTACACAGGAAGGCGTCCAGGCGGGTTTTGAATGTCTGCAGAGAAGGAGACTCCACAACCTCTCTGGGGAGCCTTTTTCCTTTGGTCACAGTTTACTCTGGCTCTCTACGCTGTATATTTTGTTTAAAATATTGCACAACTGAGAAAAGGGTTGTACGTCTATCATGTCTTGGTTGCTGCACACTGGCTCAAGTCCAGCTTCTCCAAAGAGCATTCGGGCCTTGTAAGCTCTGCAGGACCTTCTCAGTATGACAGGGGTGCTGCAAGGCAGCTAAGAGAGCATCTCTGAGCTTGCAGGGAGCCAAGCAGGGTGCCTGCAGCAGGTACAGATTGGAAGACTTAGAAGAGAAGCAGAAGGCTGTTCAGCAATGGCCCAGAAGCACACCGAATTAAAGCAGTCACGCAACCATGGCCTCCGGCTTCCATCACAGCATGATCTCTTTACTCAAAACAGCTGCAGTGGTCAAAGGCTTGTCTGAGATTGTGTGATTTAGCCATTTAGGCTCCTCAGACCCCCACCAATAACAGACACCTGTGAAGGAGTGAACAGTGAAAACACACAGACCTTTCCAAGGGCACTCCTGTACCTCTTGTCAGGGCTGCAGGCAAACGGCCAGGCTGCCAGCTAGGCCCAGGCCTGAGCCTAAGCTAACAGAGCAGGACACAATAAACTGCTGGATGTGACAGATAACAATGTGAGAAGTGACAGAAGTCACAGATAATGCCATGAGGAACAGCTGCATTTCAGAGCCAGTTACGTGAGAAACTGCCAAGCTTCACTGCGACCTGAGGGGGAGTACTGGGGACCTTTCGAGGAGCAGCATCTTGCCAAGCCAGCAGTTGCTAGCTAACAGCGTAACACCAATATAAACCTAAACTTCCCTTGGCAGCAGTTTCAGAAGTACCTATTTGGGTACCCATGTGACAAAACCAATGTGGAGAATGTAATTAGGAGTGGGTCACTGACTTGGAATAAGACTGAGTTAGAGAAACAGAGGTACAACGGAGTGAAGTTGAGGGTGAGAAAACTGGAAGAGCTGTATCAAGGTATGTAAATCATATGATCACTGCTGTCTGGAAACATATGGTAGGTGGCTCGGCACTTGAACACTGCATCCTCAAAAAGGACAAACCAAACCTGTTGTCCTGCCTATTCCACACACTGTGAAACCTGCTTCTGCAGTTGGGAACAAGGGAATGGAGGCTTCCCTGGCTGCAGGGTGGATCAAGCATCTCGGCATCACTGTGTCAGTTCTTACGCCATACTTCAGCGAGTGTCTACCCGCTACGTCCTAAAGCTTCCAAGAACACGCTCCCAGTTTCCCAACCTTTCAGATTTGGGACTTGCTGAGCAAGAATTGGCACCTCTATGGCACTTGGGGATTTTTCTTCCATGAATTTGTCTGATGATGACTCAGGTCACATAAAAAATTAGCAGATGCAACATCCTGCAGCAAGAAATACCAGAAACCCAATCACAAGATCTACAAAAGCACCCTAAACCTCTAAGCAAGCAAGGTGAAACCAGCAAGAGTGCTGCTAAGTGCAATGCATTATCCATATAACAGACAGACTGAGAGATTAATTTGTCCTTCTAAACTGTACAAGTGCCAACCCCACTTAAATGTGTTACCAGAGTCCACGTATCTGCTGTTGACGATCACCCGTGGAAAATGACAGCTGGTCTCCTGGGAACGCCAGACCCGGAGTGGTAGAAATAGAAATTCTCCTTATCCATTTTACATTCCACCTCTGCTAAACTCCACCTCCACAGAAAAATGGATATAAATACAACCTTTAAAAAAACATTCCCTCTAAAAATAGTTATGAATATTTATCAACAGAATGGTGAAACGGCCCAGCTGTACAGTCCAGCTTGCAAAAAAAGCTTCAGATATGGCTTGAAGGATCTTGAATAGTAAGTGAAAACAGAAGTATAATATTTGGAAACCAAGAATTCTAGTATCCTGAGCAATATGGACTAACTTCAGGTTTTAGAAGTTGAAAATTGCTAGGCATCCATCTAAGACCTGAAAAAAATGCATAGTTTGGGTAACTGGAATAAACGTATAAAAGAGGTTCATTGTCCTTGTTTTCACAGGTGTTAAAACTAGGGTGACCATACCCTCTACCAAGCATCAAAAGAAGACTTGAAATTCCTCTATGAGTTTTCCTGCCAAGCCCCCCACCTTCTCTCCTAGTCAATGACTGAAATTACCAATGACACTGTGAGCTTCATGCGCAATAACCCAGTCACTTGCAGGTCCAACAAATTTACAAAGAGAACTGTGGGTCAGGTTTTAGTCACACCAGTGAGGCTGAAAACAGGCAAATGTCACGAACATCAGAGAACTCAAGCAACCATTCAGAAATTTTAATACAATGTGGTTAAGATGCATTATTTCAGTCTCCCATTAATCATGCCAATCAACAAGATGTGAGAGCGAGCGTTCTCCCTCTAAGCTCACCACGAATTTCACATTTCATTCCCTGAGTACTGTCACCATTCATCTCCATGGAAACAGTCGTGATGGGAAGAGCTCACTGATCCACTGTATCATCGAGTGAATCAGACAAGGAGACTCTAATTACAGAAGGCTCTTTCTAAATATACACACAGCCTGCAAACCAGCAACACTAATAAAATATTTTCAAAACGGTCTTAAAAAAGAGGCAGAGTTTTATTAAAACTAGTAAGACAGTGTCATGGACAGATGCGCATGTTTAGAGTAGAGAGTACACCTCCTTTACTTAAAACCAGTTCAAAAATTCCTGCTAACACAATGTCTATTATATATATTTTTAATTACAGCTGGCAAGTAACACCAATGAACTCATGCAAACTTAACAACTACACACACAACGTACCGCACAAACTTTTCACATATAACTACACACACAACGTACCGCACAAACTTGTCACATACAGTGCGACTCCTATAATTTTTCCAATGCTTGCAGACATCCCATGACATTTTTCCACTTGTAAATTTGCAAATATACCATAGCGACACACTCACAAACAGGAAATAGGCCCTGGGTGTACCTCTGTGTCATTACAAGAGGGTGCTGCCATGAAATGCCCCCCACGCAGCCATCCTCGCTTTTCTCTTGGCTGTTTCCACAGGTACCCGAGTGCTCTTTAAGCCATTCCCCTACCACTTCCTGTGGTATTCCTATACACTCATAAAACTCACCAAATATGAAAGGGCATGAACTAAACTGAAAAATTCACTGTGGAATTCTCCTACCACTGCATCTCATTTCCAGTCTAAGTAGTCACTCTGCATATTAAGAGTTTACTTAAGGACAAAAGACATTCCAGAATTTCAAGCTGACAATCAATTCCCATATTCCTAAGCATTCAGCTCCTGTCTTTGTTTCCATGTTAATTAGGATAAATTAAAAAACAACAGAAATCATATATTTATTGGATGCAGCAGGACTTTGACAGGGTCTCTCCAAACACGAGCCATTATCTCTCCTGGAAAGGGACTCTCACCTCAGGCACGGAGCCACTCTATCACACCTGCACTGCTCCCAGGGCCAGCGCTAGACTGGATTCCCCTCTTCTGCCACCTTCTGCAGCACACTTCATTGCACAGCATACACGTGTCCTTACATGCCTATAGCAATTTTTAGACGTGCTTGAAGAAAACCAAGTATTTCAAATTAATTCATTCATAGTAGCAAAATCAAATGCCAGCTCCAATTCAAGTTACGTGCTATCAAAAATTCACTTATGGTTTCTGTATTTATAAAGGTGATACCACAGGATGTAGTAATTATGGAAAAAACTATGGTGTTTGGAATCTGACATATTAGTTTGATGCAAGACACTAAGTTTTCATATGTACAGTAACATGATACAGATCAAGTGTAAATGTAAGCAAGTTGTTCAAGTACTAAATGTGCTTCAAATTTGACAACCACAAGAAAAGACTATGGGAAGAAACATCTTTTTTCTTGCTACTGTGTCAGAAGGGATTTAAACCTTTTCTGCATGACTTACTATCTTCTCCATTCAAAATCTTTAATTCCATTAATTTAAAGGGGGGTTTTGTGAGCTCAAAAGTATGCAAATATTGTGATGTACACACAGTTATGCAAAATAAAAAATGCTGATTTCCTAACTTAAGCAAAATTCAAAGCAATTACCAATGACAGGTGCAACTGTTTTGTTGCAACGCCAGCATAAACAAGTCACTTTTAGATGCTTCTTAAAAACTATGCATAGGTTACTTATGCAAAAAGGTGTCTAAATTATTAAGAAGATATGAGTCTTGAAAAGAAAACTAATAAACCTGGATATGAATAAACAGATTAAAAAATAACTGGCATCTCAGATGTTTCCAAACTACTGCAAAACAAGATGTAAGATATATTCAGGAAGACAGAAAATTCATAAGCACAGAATGGAAATATATTGATAGGCAACACAGTGCAAGTGTGGAAGCCATCACAGCAAGGCACCACGAACCAAAAAGAAAAGCAATTCAAAAGTAGTTTGTTTTTGTTGCAACAGCCAGTTCAGATACAGGACTCAGGATTCACACAAGTAATTTTGAAATATGTTTGATATGGGATGTTTGAAGATATATGCCAACATCCTATTAAAAAAAATCAAGTTTGTGAAGAACTAAGGAAATAAATGACCTTGCTGTTCTGGAATGTGCTGCTTATTTCTCAGGCACTTTAATTAGTCACTGTGAGGACAGCAAAGGAGAGAGATACAAGATTTAATAAAATGTGACAATTCTACGTTCTTAATGTCAAATCGTGTGCTACTGAGAGTAGGTTTGCATCACTAACAAAGTTAGCTCATTTAATTCTGATTTCCAATACTTCACTGTTTTGATGTTAATACATTGAATTTTCTAATAAATATTTCACGATTTTGTTTCACTGAGCCTTTTACATAGTGTTATGAAGCACACAGAAGGGAAGTTTATTCCAGAAGTACATTATTACAAGCCATGCACAATACAAAGTAATGATGCACCACTGTGGCTTTAATAACAAGTCTCAACAACAGCTGCACTTGGAATCTCTTGTTAGCTGTGGAGCTCCATTTTTGGTAAACACTTGCATAACTCAACAGATCAAAAATCAGAAGCCTAATGAAGAAAAGTGGCAAATTCTAATTAAATGTATGTGAACAGGTTATTTTTTTTAATCATTTCCTGCACATTGAGAAATTTGAGATATAATCTCACTACTATAATCTCAAAACCAAGCGGCTGATGTAGAACACACAACAGTGATTTTAAAGGCAAAGAACTGTGGACAGCCAGTGAATTATTTCTTTCTCTCTACTTGAAAATCTTATATTACTTTGCCCACATAATAAGTAGTACTCAAGAGATTAGCAACTATAGCAGGCCTCTGCAATGCTAAACTGTCCTAAAATATAATCATATCCTCATCTCATTGTTTATTGAGATCATGTAATGTCTGCAGGCCAGCAGCCACCTTTATTACTCCGTTTTTGACAAGAAGAAAGGCTGTCCCAAACAGCATTCTCCTTAATCCCTAAGAGGACACATATACCATTTCTTGAGTGCTCTTTTCTTCACACATAAGGCCTACATCCATTATGGGATTCTCATGACCAAATGGTAGCTCAAATTTCACAAGAGACAAGTTAGCACCAGCACCAATTTTCAAGAATTCTCTCCATGCCAAAATTCTGACATCTGCTATATCCACAACCTACTTCAAACAAACTAAATCTAAATGTATGAGTACACAAACCTGTACACGTGTAGAACTCTCTCAATAACACTTTACAAGAGAGAATTTGGAGCAAGTTCAACAACCTACAGTCAAATAAAGGATTTTGGTTACTGCAAACTGCAACTAAAGTTTTTTCAGTCACTTCTCAAAGAAATACACCCATAAAAATAGGTAACTTTAGTCTTCACAAGTAATACAAATTTTCAAATATAGTAGATGATATTGTGTTCATAATGATTAATGACTCAGTTCATAAATTGCCAGCAAGAAACACTTCCTATTATCAGCCATGTAATATCCTGTCAGTGGCAACCATACAGCCTCTGCAGAATACAGCAGATCACATCTACCTTGCAAATTCTTATCTTGCATTATCCAGTTCATGCTACGATAAAATGATGCAAAAGCAGAAGAAAACAAAACAAAACCACATCCAGTTTTTTGTGGTAATCTTGGAGGTTCTCTCCCTCTTAACCTCTTCCAAAACTGCAAAGAAACAAAGATATTCTCCTACATCCTTCTAATCCAAGACCTGTTTGACGTTACGTGTGTCAGTGAGGAGACTGTGTACCATCACTAAATACTCCAGCAATGCAAAATGCTTATTTTAGCTGATGCTAATGTATGCATTGCTTGCTTAAAAAAATTCTATGGTTTACAGACAGATAGAGATGGATGGTTAAGAGGCTTAGCAAGGAAAGAAAAAATTATGACAGCAAATAAACGAGATAGGAAATAAGACTGACCTGTAATCTCCCTCAATCCCAGTTCTGAACTGTTTAAGGGGAAGGACATGATATTAATTCCTCTTGAGACTATCCACTCCAAAAACCGCAGTCAATGAACCCCTATTATGGCCACAGAATGGAGAGAAAATAGTGCCCAAAGGTTTCACTTTGCTTATTCTTATAAAACAAGTGCACCAAACTGAAAGAGCCTTTCAGTTCTAAGGATCAGAGAGGCTTAGCAAAACAAAGCAGTGATGAAAACTAGACACGTTCTGGAAAGAAATAATGTAATGAAATACTTTTTCCTTGGAGGACTCTTAGAGCAAGGCAGGAGACTAAAAAAATCTCCTGGTTTTGGGGAGACTGGCAAAGCAGAGAAGTCGTGAAGAATACAAACAAGTAACTTCTGCTCACAACATCAGGCCATGCCACGTGAGGAAAGAAGGGAAGGGGACGTGCACAGTTATCTGAACAAACAGCTAAAACCGCTTCCAGAATGCCAGACTAAAACGGCACACCTCAAAAGTGGGCTTAGAAGAGTAGATAGGAAATGTCTAAATATCAAAAAAGCGTCCATGGGATGTGGAGAGGAACACACATGGGCAGCCATCTTTTTCCTTGGCAGGTGTTCTCAAACATCAAGATACAAATAAGGTATTTAAAGCATTCTGTGCAAAGCCTGTTGAAGACAATTTTCTGGCAGCAACTACGTGGCAGAAACCAATTCATTTGCAATTTATTTATTTATTACAGCTTGTTTCTGCTCTGCTTCAAAACCACTTTTTGCTGATAAAAAGCCCTCAGATCCAGCATGCTGAGTTATGTGGAACACATATCCTTGAAATAATCACTAAGTATCTGGAGCTTGCAGATAAACACGTTCAGCAGCTACCTACACTTGTATCCATCAGAAGAGAAAAGCTTATGTTTCTTTCTTCCCATTTACAGTTCAGGGATGGTTTACCTTTGGTGGGCAGCAGATCTGCCACTTTAGGACATTTTCTGAAGAAAAAAGGGAGGCGATTGCAAGTGTTTTTTTATAATAGATCAAAAACTTTGGCACACACTCTGAGATCCTTATACACCAAAAGTGTTCTCAGGATTTACCATCACTAACGAATCAGTGGACATTATTCTACAGTGGAGGGTTTTCATATTAAAAGAATTTTCTCAAGAGAGACTTGACTTGTCTGTATTTCAGACTTAAGAGCAAGACAAAACATCATATATTTAGACTAGGTTTTACAAGTTTACATTTCTAAAAAAAAAAAACCTTCTCAATATGTAATTGAATTTCTTTAATCATCTCAGTCCAACTTTCAAGTTTGGTCCTATTGACCTATGGCTAATTATTTAGCCATTTTATTTACCATTCACTATTTACTTTTCTTCTTACTTTTAATTAACTATTTTCTTGAGACTTGTTTCTTGAAGTTAAGGTGCAGAAGTGCTAACCATTCCCAAAGGGAATACAAGACGTGTTCAAAAGCTATTTCAGCTTCTGAATAAGGAGACTGTTTTAAACATATTTTCTATTGCTGTACTTCTACCCACTGTACACAGCCCTGATTGACAGAGGCCTACAGGTGTCATGGTCACACTTCTTCAACACCAAAAGAGAGAGACCAGTGGGGGGAAAAAATCCATTATACACCAAGACAGGTAACAGCCACTGCAGCCCTTGTACCAAGTCATGTAATGAAGCATCAGTCCTTTATACCGCTCAAGGAGCATTTTTGATGCATCCTGGGTCTGCCAGTGTAATTCCAGGGGCCTTTTACAACAGCCAGGCATTGCTGAGACACAATAATCTTATGCATATTCCTCAAATACATAGAAAAGTAGGAAGCAGAAGACACTACAGACTGTTTAGAACAGAAGGAACTTCCTGCAGGGAGGTTATTCCTTGCTGTCAGCTACCGCAGGTCCCACCAGCTTTGCCAAGGTCCCCACCCAGCAGGATGAAGGGCCACCAGCACTCCAGGCACAGACACCCTTCCTGACGTGCTTTTCATGTCTGCATCAAAAAGCAAGACTCGGCTCACGGATTAAGGATGGTCAGGCACACACCAGAGTGACGTGAAACTTCCTATCACAGACATACCACAGAACTTACATCATTTTCTCTCAGGATATGTGCAGGGGAAAAGAAACAAAAGTCTTCTCAAATTTGAGCAGATGAAGTAAGTACTACAGAGCGTTAGGGCTTCTGGGGAGAGTTTTTTGTTAGTTAGTTTGAACCAATGGCTTTCAAGGCCAAAGAATGAAGTCACATGTGCAGTGTGTAACTCAACTTCAGCAGAAATGTCACCTTGGAGTTTCAGATTCCTGCCTCTTGCTCCCAACCTCACTATCCCTTTGGCTGTGCCAACAGAACAACTTCTGCAGCAACTTTCCCAACAGTCAATAAACCAAAGCCACTTAGCTATCGAGGAAAACAGAACAGCAACAGAAATTTTTAAAAATCAGAAAGAGCAAACAAATACAACTTACACTGCAGCTCCACAAACTGCTGTGCTGGCACAGACAGGGGGGTGGCCTTGGTATGGGAACAAACATCCAATAATAGGTAAGGAGAACAGGATTGCTACAAAAGGAAACAAATTTCTTATGTCATAGTTTAATGTTCTGTCCTGGTTTGAGCTAAACAGAACTAA
>NW_010204929.1:0-9140 GCF_000695765.1 Mesitornis unicolor | reverse complement strand
GGATGCAGCACTCTGGTTCATGGTGACGAGCACCAAGGTGCTAGGCATCCTAGGCAATCTTTTAAAAATGTGTAAAATAGATTGGTTGGTTTTCCCAAAACAAATCAAATGACCCAATGATATCATTCAAGCTTTAAGCTGTGAAGAGTGCAGTGCTGATAACAAACTCCACATTCACTCCAGCACACATATGGTTTTTCTGTGGTTTTCGATTATGCCCTTTTCTGATAGTGATGGTTTTTCACCCCTCAGGACTGCACTCTGCTAAGCGGCCTTCATGCCATCACCAGCAGCACATCCTGGGGGTGTGCAGGGGAACTCTTGCTGCTAGAGATGCAAAGCCTCGCCCCATCATCTGGGCCGGCCCCCTCTGAGCCATCCAGGTCATGAGTTGGGTAAAGTAGGTACGTAATGTTTTCCAGTGCGTTTTTGTGTGTTTCTTTCTCCTCTTGCTCATAGTAAATAACTGTGATTACAAGAAATAATGTTGCTTGAAATATACGGACCTTGTGATGAAAAATAGCACATTCAGTGCAGAGCTTTTTTTTCCCAAAAGATAAGTTACTCTTCAATTTTCCTTTTCTTTTCACATCACTATAAATTTATTCACCGTGTTAGAGGGGCTTCCTCTCCCCATATTTCCCAGCCTCACTGATCAAGCACTGCCAACACACACAGCCAATTACCCAAGGTGCAGGAAATATTGCATCCAGCTGCCGACACTGGCCAAGCCAGCATCTTTTGCACCCTCTTGTCATTGGGCAGCTCTGCTCAAAGGGCAGCTGCTGCCTAGGTTCACCCTGCATAGGTACCAGTAACAGCATAAGGAAAAACTGAGGGTAGTGTAAAAAATGACCTAAATATTGCTGTACATTCCCGGCAGGTTTTGCAGCCTGTGCAGAGCCCCATAGTTGTGGTTGCACTGTCCCTGGGCACCAACCCAATCTGATCAGAAGGAGCTGAAGTGCATCTGTGTGAGCTCCAGCTGACTCCTAGGTGGTGAGTGGGCACTGTCCTCCTTGTGAAGCAGTGGTGGGGCAGGCTGGGCACAGAGATGCCCCATGCTCACCTGAGATGACAGGAGTCCCAAGGGAGTTTGAGTTTCAGAGCTGGTCCCCAGCCCCTGCAGAGTTCCCCTTCCTGCTGTGCTGTGGGGCTGACACGGTGAGGGTGAGGGTGCAGGTGCGTCAGGTGGTGGCGTAGCAGGTTTGGATATGGGTATTTTCAATAGCTGGAGTGGAATCTCGGTGGAGGGTGAGGACTCTTTTAATCTTGCTACTGATGGGAAGGCAGAGGCTTTGACTAAAGCAGTAGTTGTGAGGAACAGTAAGAGCGTTATAACCAGCACCACCTCTGTTTGGGAAGAATCGTCAGCCCAGCCCTAGAGCAGGAAGCCTAGAAACCTCTGCAGTGCAAATAGAAAGGAATTCATTCATACAGCAAAAGCTTTTCTGACCTTATCTAGCCTTACATGTTCACTGCACTTAAACAATCACCGTGGGAACACTCTGCCTGCACCGGAAGGTCCATCATTCCCCACTGCTGCTCTGCAAGAAGATGCTCTCTGTTAGGCTGCTGGATGGTGGGTCTCCTGGGTACCTACCACTGAAGGAAAATAAATCTGTTTACAAGAAACAAACAGCTTTGTGTAAACTACAGCTATGAGTTGCCAATTTCATACTCTTCCAGCCCAGAAATGCATCCTTCCCCCCCCATAAAGTGCTCTGTGAGCAGCAGCTATGATGACCTCCAGGGGTGTGTGGTTATGAGATCATGTCCCTCGGGAACAGACAGCACCAGACTATGCCCTCTGTCTTATAAATACAGATGTGGGATGATTATCTCATGACAACCATGAGAGTTCCTGCTGTAATGACACTCAGAATAATTTATCCTTCAAAAGTTTTCAGTTGGGATCACCCTGTGCTTGGAGCCGGAGCAAGCTGTTGTGCTCGGGGTCCGCTCTGTGGAATCATTACCAAGCTCCTGCTGCTGCAGGTAGCATGCAAAGGCAGGGCTGTGATGTGTGCCAGAGCTCCAGTGATGTGTGTAACCAGAAAATCAGATAATTTCTAGTTGGGATGATGGGTAGTAATGCTCAAACCGCTAATACCACTAAATATGGTTGCATGAGATTAAATAAGAATACCCTTATCGTCAACCACGTTCCCTCTTTTTATTACCAGATAATACGGTAATATATTATTATGGTTCTTTCTGTATATTTCTTCTTTATGTCTGTTCATCATCTAGACTCTAGGAGGGCTGCAGCTGCAGCAGGAGTGGAAGCGCGCAGAGAATGACTCACCTCCCATGGGCTAGACATGGATTTTCAACCCAGCAAACTGCAGGAAAACTGACATAAAGGTGGACTGTTGTGTTATTCAGGAAACAAAATGCCATGGCAAATGACTGCTTTGGGCTCAGTCAGTTTTTTAATAGACTTGTAGACTGTGAAGTAAGTGTGAAGAAAACATATTTATTTCATTACAAGAGGTCAAGTATACTGACCACCTTTAGCTGCAGATGATCTAAAGGGTGCTGCGGTTACAGGCGGTCTGTGCCCTACTTGCTACTGGCAGGAGGGCTCCAGTGGCAAGAGACAGTAAGAGGCTCCCTCTCCTCCTTTACACTTCTGAGAAACTCCTGCCCTGTTCTCACTGAGCGTCCTGTACCAGCACCATTGGATGTGCTTCCAGATGCATGATTTATTGTTTTTTTTTCCCAGTGCTAGCATGGAAATTGCAGGGCCTCTGCAACAGGGACCTCTTGAGCAGCAGCTCCTGCACCCTTTGTAGTCATGTCTGAGCAGAGTTCTGATTATATCCAGGCATTTCTCCTCTGCAGTTTGCGGTAACATTTGGGTGCGTTCAAACCAACCTGGACCAAAGCTTGTTTGAAGGGTGCGGTCAGTCTGTCTCAAGTCTCTGTGGGCTTTCAAGAAATCCTCCTTTGGAGCTGCACCAGGGGTGGTGGTACACACAGGGAGAGCTGAAGTGTCCCTGTTCCCTCATTAGTTTAGACTGAGGTCAGAAAACATCTGGGAAGGGACCAGCAGACAAGCTGCCTTTCCCCTTTTTGTTTCCACAACTAGGAGGCTGGAAGGAGAGGACTGGGAATAACAGTGCAGGTCAGTCTTGTGTCTGTCCCACATCCTTGCAGGAGCTCTGCAGCTTCTCTCCGTGAAAATACCCCACAGAAAATCCTCTGCTCCTGCACCGCATTCAGAAGTAATGCAGAAATCTCTCCCTGCTCCTCCCCTTCCCAGAAATCAGGCTTTATGTGTGTGTTTGCATGTGTGCACGTGCCAAGTTTCAGCCCAAAGAGAGTTTTTACACCTGACTTACAACCTGCTGAAATAATTTTATTATGGAAGCAGTGACATAACTTTATAGCAATGCAAGTACACTGCTATAATGTTGGTGGTGTATAATGCTTTTATGAGGTGTGTCTGTGCGGCGTGAGGTCCCCAGTGCAGGCAGAGCCAGTGGTACCTGGCTGGGACCCTTCCAGTGAGGGGGCCAGGTGGATGTGCTCTTTGACACAGAGGAACGGGAACTTCCTACAGAGAGCATGTCCACCTATGAGCAGAATATGACCTCTGAAAACCTCGCAGGTTTTGCTTCTCCTTAGCCCTGACAATAAAAACAATTTCATAGATGCTGCTATTGATCAACTTTGAGTCAGTTCAATCATTAGAGCTCCTGCTCCTCCACCCCTGGGGAATGGGAGGGGAGGGAGGGGAAGGGAAGGGAAGGGAAGGGAAGGGAAGGGAAGAGGGGAGGGGAGGGAAGGGAAGGGAAGAGGAGGGAAGAGGGGGGGGAAGGGAAGGGAAGAGGGAAGGGAAGGGGGAAGGGAAGAGGGAAGTGAAGGGATGTCATGTCATGTCTGCTCCATCTGTGCCATGGACCTCTGGCATCAGAGCCTTATAGCCACAGTTTTCTGCCACTATGGGCCATGAAACGCTACGGCCCTGACTGGTCCAGGTGTGTTTGAGGGAACTGGGGCTCATCTGAGCAGTCAGGCAACTCTGGAGCATCTCTGGAGACCACAGGTTTTAATTAAAATGTAAAACTGCATCTGCTATGATCTATTAAGAGGAGAAAATCTTTCATTATCATATAATTTCTGAATGTATAGAGTCATAGCCAAAGATGGGTTGGTGACAAGTAAGAGGTTTTTTTGGCTAATTGGTCAGTAATTCTAGTATCGGTGGCATTCAGCAGCCAACTTGCATTGAAGAATCTGTAAAGACAAGAGGTTATTGCAAAGCTAAAAAAATGCCTTTGTGTTACCGTGCTTGATTCTGAATCTGTCCTAGAAATGAATGTGTCTGTTTAGAAACATTCTGTTGTTTCTATTGTGCATATCGCTTCTGCATGAAAGGGCTGCCGGTATAGCAATAGTTTTTCAGTTACTTGATGTTCTGAAGTGATTGATTTGGAAAACTTGATCCAAATGCCAGTATAAACAAAATGGTAACTTCAATTGTATCTATACTTATTTCCGTAGGATGCCTCTGTGCTGCACAGATTGCTCACTCCACAAAACCACACATAAACCTGTACTGTCTCCAGTAGAGTGATACACCTGGAACGAGCATCTAATTAATCCAAAAACATGACCAAAGAAGTTAAAAACTTGGGCATCTGGGGCACATTCAAGAAGGCACTGGTGGCTCTAAAGGAACTGGATGTCCCAGGAGAACAAGAGTAAATGGTCATTTTTGGAGTGTTCGCATATGTAGTCTACAGGGTGAGAACAGGAAACAAAACCCAGCGTTGAAACACGAATGAATTGGTGTTTTTTGAAAGTCTCCGTGGGTCTGTGATGCTGTCCTCCGTTACTTCTCTGGTGTTTTTATGAGCTGGTGAAAACCAGACATGCAACACAGCTGGGTAGGGAACCGACAGCAATACCAGTGGTATTTTGGCCTCAGGTATAGCAGGTTCAAGTCTGTAATGTTTTCATACTGAAGACAAAGAACACCTGTAAACTTTGTTTATAAGTTACACATTTTTTAGCTGAGATGGGACTACTGTATAAATCCAATTTATTATTTTCTAATTGCTACTGTCAATTCAAGTGGCAAGGTATGAAATCGCCTGAGCAGATTAATGAATAATTTATTACTGTTTTTTAATTAAAAAACCCTTCTTTTTTTAAAACAGAAATCTGCAAAGTAGATGCAAACAGCTAATTAGAGAATGATGCCAGTGCCAGCAAGTGCTTTGATGGGGTTTTGAAGAACTTAGAGCTGTTTTCATGCTGTAAGTGTGGGACTGAGTTTTACACAGGGATGCTGATGCTCTCTTAAGATGTTCAGTCAAGGACAATTAATCTCATACACTTCTACCCCTTTTCTGTGTTAGTGTCCATGTAACTGTGCCCTACACTGGTAGGCTGTGCACGTGCAGATCAGCAGATGATCCTCCGGATGCAAAGGACAACCAATTAACACTCATTTAGACCCATTTAAAAAATAGCATTTCTGACTTATTTTGCCCCCTTCATTACACATGTAGCAGAAGCTGATTGTCTGAACTCTGAACCGGCTCACACTGAATTGGTCAGGGACCGGGGAACATGGAGCCTCTGCCCCGAGACAGGCACTGTGCTGCACGGATCTTCTTGCATCTTCTGTGAGCCATCTATTAACTGCAAATGAAGTGTAAAAACAAAAAAAACACCCAAAAAACCCTGAAAAAAACCCAACAAAAAACCCTTAGAGGGTTCCCAGGGGTCTCAAAGCTTATGCCAATTGACTGAATACCTTGGGGAGATTCTGAAGCAGAGACTCGTAAAGCAGGTGAGCCAAGATTAACATGTACTTGAAAGACACTGTCCAAAATTGGGAAGAAATCAGGCGAATGCTATATGTATGGTTTATTTCACGTAAAACCTTGTGCATTTAAGTAAATCTCTGAAGGGCTCCTTGCTATTGAGCATCTTGAACTCTTGCCACAACATTGTCTGAACCCCGTTTTCACACGTACAGTGGCACAAAACACTGTACTTACTTAAGAAAGGTTGCATTTGAAACAAGCTCTGCATCTTTTACTGCGGGTCTCGGGACCCGCAGTCCTGAGTCTCACCATAAGTCTCACCATATGGGGAAAGAATAATACTGTACATATGTACTGTGGAATTACAAATATTTACTCCTTTAACTCCATTTCTCTTACGGCTTCTTTCCTTGCAGTCCTGCTAGCAGGTCATGTGTTTTCAGTATGACTCAGTGTCATCAATTCCTACATGTATTTTACAATACAAATCTATTGACTTGCAATGAGTCTATTGCTCTTCACCAGCTAGAGACCCGCACACACAGTGCAGGGGCATGGTGCTACTGGGGAGCTCGCTTAGTCTTTGATCTTCTGCCTTAATTTTGATATTTTTTTCCCCAGAATATCTCCCCTTTTCCTTCCCTAGCTACTTCACTGATCTAGAATAATTTGCTTTCCATCTTTTTTAAATTTTTGTTTTTGTACTGCTGACTTCCTTTTTTGATGTGTCCACTGACATCAAGTCAGCCCTGCCACGCCCCGTGCTGGTGTAAGACTCTTGAACACGATGGCTCATTGACTGTCATGGGCCATGGCATCCTTCCTTTGCTACTGCTGACACTTCTGGCCTGATCACCTTCCCCTGCTCTCCTTGGACAGTGTCTCCATCTCTTTCTCAGACACATCTCTGGTGTTTTACTGCCTCTTTCCTGTCCCTCCTGAAGAACTGCATCTTTCAGGAGTTTTTCAGAACAGTAAATATTAGCAATATAAAACTGAAACCTGAAAATTAAAAGATCAAGAAATAAAAAAGTAGCTCTGGGTGGGCCATACTTGAGCTATCTCTTAGCACACACATCCCTCTGGCCATGCTTCCCCTGGACTTCTGTGCAGCTGCTCACCTCTTAACTGGGACCAACTACTGCAAACGGCCCCAGAGACAGGATTTTAGACCCCCAAACAGCTCTACTCACTGTATCTGTATGTCAAGAGCCTAAATTAGCTGCAGGAAACTTGCAGTTCATTTATTTAGCACTCTTCTGGCAGTGCAATAGGTAATAACAGAAGAGGTAGATACCAAAGTCCAACTTCACAATTTCTACTAAGTGCAGAATGAAAATGACGAATTATTTTGTTTCTTAACATGAGAAGAGGGAATATTTTTAATATCTCATATGATAATTTCCAAAAAATTCTAAATAGATTAATTATACATACATGGTATTTCTTGTCCCAGATGATCATTTAACCAGATAACTATGCAAACCAGCTATTATAGCATAATTTCCACTGCTCTAATAATATTCTCTTGTGTTTCAAGCCTCGACCTGCTCAGCCAAGCGATGGGCTGTGCAGCAACTGAGCACATAAAACGAAGCTTTTAACAATGTCATGAAATGATAAAGCACTGTGTGCGAAAGCTTGGTGCTCCTTTGCCAAAGGAGTTCTGATTCAGGGCAAAATTTCTAACAGACTGGTGTTTCCTTGCTTCCATAACGTTTTCCTACTGACACTTAAATAATGGCTGGAGGATGAGTTTGGTCATGACCTGCTGTATCTCCAGTGAGTCACTGACTGATCTGGTGAAGTCGTTGGTATCTTTCCAGTCTTTAAATTTTCTCAAATATTAATCTGAGGTTTGCTCAATTACCAAGTCTTCTGCTTTTACTTTTAGACTCATTTTGAGGGCTGTCACCTGAGCGGAGCCCAAGCGATGAGCTCAAGAGGAACCTGTGCTGGTTTGTGTGGGTCAAATTTGAGCACACATTCATTGCAGCCTACTGTTGTAGGAGGTGTTTACTTGTCTCTGTGTACCCAGCTACGTGATTATTCTGTCCTTATATTCATTTGTGAACAGGTTTCAAGGCTACAATGGCTTCGATGAGAAGGATCCCTTTGATCCTTCTCCCAGGGGCTATGAATACCAGACTTTTCTCAAGTTTTCTATTTTCATTCTATATATTTATAATTAATTATATCTTTCACCACTCAAAATCTTGCCTAATTGTCAGTCCTGGCATAAGCCCCATCCTTCACTGGTGCAGTGGGAATGTGCAGGGTTTCTGCTGAGTGCCTTGGTACCTGTAGGTCTTAAGTCTAGGAGGTTTATGCAGAGCTGTGCTGCTGTTGGAAGTTACACTTCTTTAAAGAGTTGGCAATATCAGCAATGAGGATTTCAAGTTCCTAACAGCCAAAGCTGTCTCCATTTGGCACCTACAGCCATTCACAGAGAGCCCATCAACTCTGATGACAAAGTGTTACAGCAGCTCCATTTCCACAAAAACCACGAATCTGCCAGGGCTCGGCTGAGCTCCCTGTAGCTGAAGAATCGCATACGAATTTGCATTTTCAGAGGGAAGTTTAGTTTTCTGTGGAGTCTGAATGCCCTTTCTCCACAACAGCAGCTCAGTTGTTTGACACTGCTTTGGCTTGCCAGAAGTGCTCTTGGCTTTTGCTGAATGTCCACGTTCACGTGGTGACTATTGAAAAGTTATTGGAGAGGCTGCTTGATGCTTCCCAAGCAGCTGTTTTGATTTCGCTGCTAAATAACGAGCAGAGGTCTGCTGTGCTGCCATTTTTGGTGAGGTTTCAAACGGCCTGTTTTTGTGCTATGATGAATTTTAATAATTGCTGTAAGTGTGCTATTAGTCAAAATGAAGCAGAAAGAAACCCAATTACTGAACTAGACTGCTGTGACTGGAATCTATAGCTGATATATTAAAGCTCAACTGTCATGCTTAATAATTAACTCAACCCACTGGCAGTTCTGGAAAAGAAAATCAACATTAATAATGAGTTAACTGATCATTATTTCTTTTTCCCCACACCATTAGAACAATATCCTGCAGTATATCAGTTAAACAATACAATAATTTTACATCATATACACTCTCTGCTTTCGCCTGTATTTTTTCTACCTCTTGCTTTCCCAACACCACTTTTATGTAATTTTTATGAATTTTATGAAAATGATGCATTTTTTTCAAAGTCTCCACTTGCTGCCCTGCTTTGCATAAGCATTGAGGGAGCTATTAGAGGATGCAAATAATATTTTAAATGCTTTTGTTTTCACCTGAACCAAAGAAAAACATGCGGACAGACATGTACCTACTTGAGAGCACTTTCTGTGCATTC
>NW_010204928.1:0-3246 GCF_000695765.1 Mesitornis unicolor | reverse complement strand
TCCCTCATCCAAGTCATTGATGAATATAATGCCACCACAGCGGCTAAGTCAGGACCTGGAGTGAGTGTTGGGTAGATGTCTGATAATGCTACGTTTACTTCATGTTCTGCCATCACTCATGCTTATGGTCTTTGTTTCTAAAACACAAGACGAAGATTCAGTTGGAAAAGACACATCAAAACATAGCCTGCAGGTTCAGCATTTGGTAAAGAGAAGTGGTGGTGATGGAAATGAGGAGCTGCATCAGCATCACGGGAGACCAGGACGGTCTGGCAATCTGAAGCCAAGCCAGCAAGACGTGGCTAGAGGCATAGGCAAGATGCTGGTCACTGTGCTGGGCATTGAGTGGAAAGACTACTGGAGGAGAGAGTCTTTCTGCAGCAGAACAATAACCAGGAACACACACACACACAACCCTATGTATTAGAAACCCGAGGTCAGTTGTGGTGGTACGGCACAGAGATGACGGTGATCCACGTGTAGAGCAGTTACTGCTTTGTGCTGTCCTTGTCGCAAGCACTTGGGACAATTCGGAGTTGAGCTGGAAGCTGCTCGTTTCTGGACATGTGCTTATCTTCTGGCTGTCAGCAAAGCCACAGACATGGTGAGAAAAACACCATCAAGGCCACTGAGCCCCTGCCAGCCTCTCTGTGTTGAAGGAGGTGCTGGCACACAGCATTCCAGCCTCAGCCTGCATGTGTCTGATCTGCTGTATTTCAGGAAACCTCACAGGTGCGAGATGCCCTCTCCTTGGGAGGGGATTGAGGGGAGGACTCCCAGAGGTCTCTGCAGAGGGGAAATTTCTTTCCCGGAAGAAATCCCCCTGGGTGGGAGGATGCGGGGCCAGGGAGAGGGAACCCGGCGCTGGAGGCTGCAGACTCGGCCTGGCTTTCGGCTGCGGTGCATTTCGGAGCGGCTGACTCCAGAGGGCAGCAGGCCGACAGCCCGGCCGCCCTGCCTGCCCTGCCTGGGGGGGAATTCACCAGGACGAGCGGTGCTTGAGGGCCCGGAGATGGGAGCAGCGAGGGGAATCTCTGTCCCTCCCCTCCCAGTGTCGCTCAGCTCCAGGATGCCACACCAGCAGCAGGTGATGTTATTTTGTTTTTGCCCTTGTCAGGGCGAAATCTGGTCTTGCCTTTGCAGGTGATGCACCTGGAGCCTGTGCTGAAACTTATGTGGTTGCAAATCCAACCGCAAAATGGAGGTGAAACATTTCACTTCTGGTTTCACCGCACCGCACTCCAGCGGTGACACCTGCCTCCCTCACAGCACCTGAGAGGGGCAGACGAGGCCCCGTAAGATTTCTGGGCCCTGTTTTCAGTACACCAAGGGCTAGAGACCCAGATGTAAGGTCTTTGCATGACCCACTGCCATTCCCCTTATGAACTGAACGGGCTTTGATAAACATACTGAAAGGTCAGCTATTTTCTCTGTGGCTTGCATAAGAACCTCAACATCCTCTGCTGCAAGAGCAGTGTTAGTAACTTCCTACTGCAACACTGAATCACAATAGCTTCCCACAGCAACCAGTGGTAAAAATAAACTGGGCAAGGGGAAGTGGACGGCTTCTGCTGTTCCGCTTTCTCGGGCACACTTGAGTCACAAAAAAAGGCGATGTAGAATAAGTTGTTTATTTTGCTGATGCCGATGAAATCCACGAATGGTTCAGAGCGTGGTCCTGCTGAAATCAGGGAGTGTTTTGCAACAGGATGCTCAGCGTGTTCAAAGTTAAGCATGTGCTCAAGTGCTGCGTTGAGTCTGTATTTTTCATCAGGATCCAAACTTACGAATTAGACTGAAAGGAGACAGGGACTCCAGTGCAGCCGAGTGCTCCTTTTGTATGAAAGACACAGGAAAATGGCTTCCTTGGGATATTGTATGTGTTGAGGGTGTATAACAAAACACTGGGGAGACAGTGGCTCTGTTATGGTTTCAGTGGTAGATCCTGGCTTTGAGGAAAACAGGTCTTGAATGAATGAAAAGTGTCCCTAAATACCAGCTGATTTGTAATTTTTGCCTTGACACACCACCATCTGAACAGCAGACTTTTTTAAACGATATTAAGACGGAGACTCTGTGTGTGCACATGTCTGTCTGTGTGTGTGTGGAGTGTTTTAAAGAACAGTATCTTTCCTGCTACACAAGATACAGCCCAGGTCTTTAAATTCAGCCAGCTGGGAGAAAACCCTGTGGAGACTTGGTCAGGTCACTGAGCCTGGGAATCTGCCTGTGAGACAGACCCTGACTCTTCCCTTTGTAACAGGGAATTTGTATTTGCTGAGCAAGTTTACAGTAAGAGGCTAAAATGAAGACAAGTTAGGGCCAAAAAGGAATGGCTCATCTGTCTCAGACTGAGGAGATGTCCCAGCTGTTCCCCCCTCCCAGTGATGCCCATGGGAATTTGAAGAGCATGGGCTTGTAGGATAACCTGGGTGAGAAGGGACCACGGGAGGGCTCTACTCAAACCTTCTGCTCAAAGCTGGGTCAGCCCTGAGGTCAGCCCAGGTTACTCGGGGCTGTACTGAGTCTTGAAAACCAGCAAGGATGGAGGTTGCACAACCTCTCTGAGCAATCCATCAATATTTGACTGCCTGCATGGTGAAAATAGGCTGCAATAGAAGCAGCTCATACAAATCCACGTTTTTAATGTCACCCTGCTCATTAAAAAGAGAAAGATCAAATCTATTTTGTAACAGACACAGTTTATGTCAGGCAGGAAAACTTCTGGTGCTGGAGGACTGAGTCACCTGAAAAGGCACATAAAGGGTGAAAGGGAACCAGAAGGATGTCTCCAGTTACCGTCTTGTCTTGAAATTTCTGTATTGTGGCACAGAAGGTTTGTATTTATAGTAGCGGATACCAATAGGGAAGATACTCTAAAAATAAACGAGGATGCACAGATAAAATAATCTATTTTGAGGGTCATTCTGAAAACGAAAGGGAATCTCAACGAGGCTCAGTCCGTTTTATTTCGGAACCGTGCGTCGCTACCACAGATCGCGGCAGCGCTGGGCACGACCCGCTCAGAGTCCGCGTAGCCCCCAAACCCGCGGGCCCGGGGCACTTCATTCTCGCAACTTTTCCTTAAACTTTCGACTGGCTCCGGCGGCGGGACGAGGGCGGCCGGGAAGGTGCAGGGGCTCCCCCGACCGCTGCGCGCCGTTCCGCGCCCTGCGTGGCGCGGGCCCCGCCCCCTGCTCATATCAGGCTCGCCCGGGCCCCCTTCCTCCGCCGCCTCCGCGCCTG
>NW_010204927.1:0-25693 GCF_000695765.1 Mesitornis unicolor | reverse complement strand
ACCTTCCGTTCCCTTGAGAAGAGAATCCCCCGTGACAATACCCTTCTTTTCTTCTTTTTGAGGTTAATGTTGATGGCTGGCTGGGGACAGCTCAACCTAGGGGAAGTTTCTGTGTTGTGTGGGCCATTACCCTCTTTGGAATCTGATTCCACCCTCATAGCTTCATATTTGTTCTGTAATGGGATGATTAGTTCACCTGAAATAAATAAATAATTTGCAGATCAATTTGCCTCTTACCAAACAAGTCTTTCACTCATTACGATAAAGGAGTCATGTTTTCTTACCAGGTATATTTCTAAATACATGACTCTCATATTCCCTACTCATCAGTGGCCAAAATTCAATAGGACATATGACGCATGGAACCATTTTGTCTATCCAGTAATTCGGTTGATAGGCAGCTTTCAGGGGTTTTGAAAGTATATGTTCAAATACCTTCTAAGCAAAGACAACTGAAGTCCAGAACTCCTTCTGCAAAAGAAAAGGTCTCACTACTTGTGATTACAGTAGTAGTATTCTGCAAATTAATTAGTCATGCCTCCTCTGCACTGGATGGGATATCAGATTCTATGCAATGTCCTGGCCTGGCTTTCAGTTGCTACTCCAAAAAGGCGTACATAAATTATGTGTTATACCTCTCATCCTTGTATGAATGTCTCAGATACCCTAAGGTTTTTCAGATAGACCCAGATAAAGGCTGAGGTATTTGGCTTAGCAAAGGAAAGGATTCAGCTAGTCATGGGTAGCAGTAAAACACTTGAGACAAGAAGCTTTAGTATGTCTTATGCGCTTAAGACAAGTGGCTCTTCTTCCCTGGCATTAGACTCTTAAATTTTGTATAAATATCCTTTTTGACACTTTGTGTTTATTATGTGTCTGCCTTAACTTTCATTTGGATGCCCTTGGTAAGAGAGAGAAGCATCTCTGAAAAAATACCTGTGGATTCGAAAGTATTGGCACTTAAACAGGCTGTTCCTTCATTTTTTAAAATGCATTCTTTTAGCTTTCAGATCCAGATAACACTCTTCTTCCCCTCCCCCAACACCTACATGCCAGAAAAGAGCCTCTCACTTTCTATTAATAAAGCTAAATTGTGACTATTTCATTATCAGAGTTTTGCTTTAAACCATGGCTCTTCTGTATCTGATATGAAACCATTCGGACATGGATAATTAGGGTGCTGTATTAATCACTGTTGGCAAACTGGAGGAATGATTAATGCAAAAAATGGCTAATTTCACAGTTTATCTGAGACAGAAAATTCTCAAAAGGGTCATTTATACTGCTGAAAAGATTCCCAGCTACTTTATTTTTTTTCAGTGGAGCAAAGTAATAAGAAAGATTAACACTGGCTCTCAAATGGCCTATAATTTATTCTTTTAATCAAAAAGTAAATATAGAATATTACATAAGTCAATTCTTGAAAAAAATAAGATTTTACTGGATGAAAAGAAGATCTATACAGAATTCTTGTTGTCTGCTACTACTCTTGCAGCTGAAAAACAAATGCTTAATTTTAATAGACCCAATGCAGGAAATTAGGACCACGTCTTGGCCTTTCCTTTGTTCTTCTCCCTGCAGTAGAAACAATATCTAAATAACCTGTTTCTGCTAAACAATGCTGGACTCCTGGGGTGTATCTTGTGGAATCCTGTGGGTCTTCTTGTGTTTTCACCACATATTTTATACATGCTTTATGAAGCCAGCTGCTGAATGCGATCCTAGCTCTACTTGACATAAGGAATTCTTCTGCCCCCTGCCATTGCTGCCCAGAAGAACCATTTATTTTTGTGAACATTTATGGCAATTTTCTTCTTTATTATAGCACCCTTCAGGAAGAGAAACATTACAGCTCAGTATAATAGATGACTTTCAGTACAGAAGGGCTGAAGTGCTAAACATCTCCCTGCAACTAAACGCAGTCCTACTGCCAGAGCAGTTCTCGTTTGAAAGGGCATTCATGCCAAGGCCAGAGAAAAAATCCACAGACCTCAAGGCACAAAAATCAGCTGCCGATGCCTAGGAGAGCACTCAGCAGCCTGGGTGCTTTTCATTGTCACAGCTGTCCACTGACCGCAAGAGGATTGAATGAGACAAGAGAGGAAAACAGGAACAGAGGTTTTTGTTGTAAATGCTTAATCTCTGACCAAATCCTCATTTTTGGGTTAAAATCATTCCCACATTTAAACAAGAAAATAAGTCTTACAGAGGTGTAGAAAGAGGAAAAAAGAGAAAGATACACATAGGGAAACACCATCACAAGATGCCAGAAAGGGTTAGTGTAGTTTCAAGGAAAAAACTCTATTGTCCAAGTGTAAATAAATAGATGTAGTACTAGAACAGATTAGTCAAAACTGTCTTAAATGTACCCATTCAAATCTCTGTTAAATCTCTATGCACAACTGTCCATCGTGGTACACATGACTAAGTGCACCCCAATGTTGGACAAGGCAGATCTCAGTTCTAACTCATTCCCAAATGTTGACAACTATAGTGATTAAAGTCAACCTTTATTTTAGCTTCACTGTTTGCTAAAAGACAGGATAGGGAGAAAAAGAAAGTCTAAACGAGTCTAGATTAAATTCTAGATAGTATAGAGAAAAAACTAGCAACATCACAAACTCCTTTGTTCGTAATGAAATACTTACTAGTACTTGTTTAATTTTCTCACTGTTGAATGAAACAGCTATGCTTCCAATTGTGTGAAGATGTATTTGCAGTTCTGTTTTGATGTTTATTGATAGGTGAAGATGAGTACAACTAATTATTGGGCTTTTATGGAGTACACATAGAACATGCAATTTGAAAATCATGCATTAACAGTTTTTTAATTTCACCCTGATGTATCTCTTCTTCCTCAACAAAGTTTTATTTTGTTAATAAATATAAGAAGGAATACAAGCTACACACCAGCATTTCAGATACAAAGCAAGAGAGATGGAAGATGTTATTGCTAATACATTTTGTCCCTGTCTATTTACAGGCTCTCTCAGTACCTCGTACAGGCAGTTGTCTAAACATGAATGAACCTACAAATTAATGGTCTTCATGAATGGACCTACAAAGCATGAGGTTCATCTCATGTAACTTAGCCACCTAGAAATTAAATCCTTGACTAGAGTTAGTGGAAAAAGAGAAATAGGAGGAAGGTGCTTATTTCTGACCACATGAGGAGACGAATGACTGGGCTCATACTGTCTGACTTTCAGGCAACACTGGGTGAATTAAACCCAAGGTACATTAAATTCAAATGGAAATTCTGATCAGCTTCGAGGCCATATGTTTTGTCAAAGTACTTCTAACACACTTAGCACAGCAAAAAAAATATAGCAGTAAATTAAGCGCTAGCATTTTTTACTAAATATATGCTAGATAAGTTTGTGGGGTATATGGGACAGATATGTAGGGCACAGGCATTTCTAAGCTCCAAATTCCTCTCCTACAAACAACACCAAAAGGACAGAAGCCAAAACAGAACCAAGGACAACAAAATCAACCACAACTAAATCAATGCCAGAAGGAAGAGTCAGAGCCTGAGTGAACATATGAAAACTATTATATGGTCAGCTATTTAGCTAGCAATGGTGACAGCAACAGCCTTCTTTCCTCACTGCTATTCTGAAGTATTCAGCAAATATTATGCACTGTTATATCATAGACACTATTGACAAAAGAGATTATCCATTAACAATTGCATATGTTCTTCCCTGGCTGTTAGCAGTTTTGGAACAAAGGTTGCATAGTTGTTACTTCCTGGTTTTAAAAAGCTAGATGGCACATAAAACTTTTCAAACACTTGCCCTCTGAAGGCTGAGAATGGCAAAGAATGATAAAGACTGATTTCTTCATTCTTTTATTTTTTTTTATATCCCATCCATTTTCTCTTTCTCACACCTCACTTCCACCTCATCCCCCCAAAAAAAGGAAAAAAAAGGAAAAAAAAGAATTAAAAAAGATAAAAAATGGAAAAAAAAAGAAAAAAAACCCTTTGCTATTTACGCAAACAATTGGTTGAGATTTATGTCATAACAGCTCCTCTAAAGCCCAAGCTGATAGATAGGACACAATATGACATAAATCCTAAATGGCAAATTTATAACTGCTGCATTGAGCTGATATCATACTGTCAATTTCACATAGATGCTATAAAGGAAAGCTAACCGCTTTTGGCATGCATGATTTTTATATTATTCCTTTTTTTTTTTTTTTTGTACCTTCAGCCCTGATTTGGAACTCTGTTGAAATCTTTGTTAGTGTTCACTTGATTTTGCTTTCCCTGGTCTTTGGCTCCTCATTCACAGGGACTTTTCCTTCTGTCACTGTAACTTTGTCAGTGTGGTCTCAAAGCTGCCAGTCCATCAGACATCCCTTCACACCTTCTCCTCTGCTGTTAAACCAAACTGCCCAAAACAGTTCAGTCTCTGTGCTAAAGGAATAATGAAATTTCTATTGCACTCTCCCATTGCATTAAGTGTTGCACAAATGACATCAATGTGTGGGAGAAGTTGTACATTGAATTCAGGAAAAAAATTGAGATTTCTGATGGCACAAACAAAAATTGAATAAAACAAGTAATGCAAACGCACAGTCAACAGAAAAATTAGAAACTAATTCATTATGATATTTAAGTGGAAGTCATAGATTTTTTTAGATTGAGAGTTCAAAGATACTGAGAAACAGATCAGAAACTCAGGCATACTCCAAGCCCAGCCCCTTCCTCCAGTTTTATACTGAAAAGAAACCTTCCTAAAGCCAATACTGACTACGTGTAATCTTTGTTTTATAGCTTCATAGTTGACAGTGCTTCCAATAAGGAGAAATAACTGCTGTTGAATATTTTTTGTTATTATTTAGCCAGGAAAAATATTTTCTAAATCCATCCACTTGTGCTAAAGTTTTTCTGTAGGTATATCTGAAAGCTACTAGAGAGCCTCTGAATTTTAACACACTAGATAAAACATAATACAATGGCTAAAATCAATAAACAGGATGAGATGGTCATTGTTATTCCAAACTTGTTTCTTCAAATTGGCAGTTGTTAAGCCTTTTTAAACTAAATTGAGACTCAGAGTGGATGACTTACCATTGACTAGGGCTTACCACATGACAGGGATTTTCTTCTTAGGCTCCTGTGAATTTTGCTGTGATTTATAAGTAAAACTTAGAGGCAACTATAGTATTGCATCAAAAACTATACTCTCTAATGCCAGTGAAAGGAAAAATGGTGATCAGTTTGTTCTTTTGGTGCCTAGTCATGCATTTAAAATATGACTTAAATATTTTCAACTAAATATTGGAAAAAAATGTTTTTCATTACTCAGAGGGTTGGTGGGCATTGATTGATACTAATATCCTTGTTTATGCTACCTAGGTTTTAAAAAAAAAAAGTCCTTAGTATTGTTTGTAAATCTATAGTACCAGTAAGATTTTTCGGACAATGTAAAATTTCTACCCTCTTGACATTTCTTCAGTTTTAATCCATCCAAAATAATTTGTTAGCTTGTAAAAAAAAGCCTAAATTACCCTGCAGGTTAGAATAATTGTCCTAGCTGAAAGTGTCCACTGGCAGGAAGGGGAATGACAAACCCCCTAGGGTCATAAGTTTCCGTATTCATGTGTGTGCATCCCCAGGAGAGGCACAGGTGGAAGGGCTACACAAGGGACACCGAAGAGACCAGCTTTATCCAAGTCCATTTGTCCCAGAGCTCTGAGTAACGCACTGCTACTCTCTAGTCTGTAGGTAGGAGATTATGGCTTTGGGGGAACTCTATCCTGCAATTTAGGCAGGAGGTTGGCAGGATAAAATGAAGCACCTGGAGGCCTCCAGGCTTCTCTTGCATGCCAGCCTGATTACTGACTTCATGCAAGTAAATGAATTTCACCTGTGGATTGTACTGCATCTAGTCTTGATGGGTGTTTTAGACTGATGGTATATCTTTTTAATCCCTCAGTCATATTGTTACCTAAAGAATCCCTCAAAAGCATATCTTACATATTGCAAAAGACTGAATTTCTTGTTCTCTTTTGATTTCTATTTGAAGATGATGATAAAAGTGAATGACAACAAGCTGAGCGTTGCAAGATGTTTTAAATTTCCCATTAACTGATTCACTTCGAGCTCAGAAATATGCAGCATTTAGTCATCACCCATGATTTATGAAACACTGTAAGTTCACAAGTCAATGAAAGATTTTTATTGGTGGCGTTAGAAAGGCCAGAGAAAAGCACGTTGCATTCGTTTAGTGCATAAAGACTAAGACCATAATGTTAACGAACCAAGAGCTTCTTAACAACCTGTGTTGTCAGCCAAAAATCTCTACTTAGGACCTGCTGCAGACCAGGCTACAAGCTCTCAGTGTTCTTGAGTCCTTTGTGCACTGGCTGGCTTTCCCACAGAGCTGGCTGTGTTAAGATAAACTCCCTAAAGATAACAACAGGAAAAGATGAACTAATCTAAATGCAACTCCTCAGTTGGGTTTAAGTAATAGCCACTGCCAGGATAATTTATAGTCTTCAGCTTTTCTCAGCATTACTGACATGACGGATCTCAGAAATTGTATTAAGTCATAGGCTGATATGAGTGCAAATTAATTCACACTGAGCATGAGAGTAACAAAGAACTTTAATATTGTTAAGTTTTATTTTAACTTTGCCATCACACTAGTTTATAGGAGTTAGTTCCTCATTTCTAATAGACAAAGATTAATTGGTTCTCTTTATAAGATCATTTGGTGATTAGGAATTTTCTTCTCTCACACATATCTTCTATCATGGAGTGTAGTCACTCAATAAAAGGATGTGCTCCAAACCAGAGTATCCATTTTTCAATACAGCAATGTACATCAAGAGGTTTCTGCTTTTGTAAAGCTATTACTTTTACTGTCAACATGACTGCTGCTAGAAGTTGTCTCATTAGATAGGATAAATTGGAACTGCATAAGAGAAACTGACCATTTTATTATATATACCTAAACACACACATACACATGTGTGCGTACACATGCAAGATAGCATGACTGAGAAAATAAACCTAAAATGAGTAGGTAGAGTACACAGGTGGGTATGATTTTCTGAAACAGAAAGACTTTTTTATCTGTGTATGGACAGATAGATAATGTAAGAATAATGTCAACCCTATTGGGGCATTAATGTAAAACATAAAGTAAAAATACCCAGAAGTTTATTTTGAAGATATTATGAAGGGGTAAGAATAAAAGAGTAGATACATGTTTTCTAAGAAAATGAAAAATGAAAGTGATATTAAATAATGTGTCATTTCAGTATGAAGTCCTGAAGATGGCTCTGGGATGTAAAAATAAACTTAAAAATTTGAGGAGTAATTGATTTCCCTACGAAACTTAGTTTAATTGTGTAATTTCCCCAGTGACAGAGGTATTAGAATTGTAATCCCTGAGGGTAGACAGATGAAGGAGTGAAGTGAGCTAACACTGAAGTTCTGGTTTGGGTTCTCACTCATAATTAAGTCTGTAAGTGTCTGATTCGATTGCATGTTAAGCAATAGTTCAATCTGTTTTAAGTATTCATCCAACAAAGAGATTTCTTTATACATGATCTTAAGGGGTTAAGAACTGGCAAGGTAAACTTGTATCTTCGATCTTTTCCTAACCACTGACTTGACCATATATAAATATAAACAGCTTACATAAGTACAAAGTTATAAGATACATAAATGTGTAGGCCTCTATTGTATTCTGGATTTCTCCACTCAAAGCACTATTTGTGTATATGTATGAAAGCATGTTCATGCACAAACATATCAGCCTGTATCATATACAGACACGTACTTATCCCCACCAATCATTTCTGTTTCTGTATGTATTTGTATGTGTCAGTCTCTATACATTTTCAGCATTTTGTTTACATCTATAATAGCCTCTTAAATCAGCAGTCTGTTTAGTTACATGTAGATATTAACTACATTGAATGATCAACACTTCTAACTTTTCCTTATTACTTACCAGATAACTACATCACTGATGTAACGTGTTAACATCAAGTAAAGCCTTGTAGATGCATTGTACTGTTGAGATATATATACACATATATATATATATATATACATATGTATATATATATATTTTTTTTTTCAAATCACTGGCACTACGTGACCCTTTCACTATATGAAACATCTCTTGAGGAAAGAGATAGAATCTCAGGTTAGTTTACAAGACAGCTAAAATAGATAAGAAAGTGTATTGTCCTAGATCTTGAGCTGATACACATATTAGTGCAGTATCACTCAATCATTGGAACAACGCAAATGTGCATCATAATTGAAAATATTGTTTAGGATGGGTCTTCCATATATGAAGAGTGAGGTAGATTTTATTGGTACATCATTTATAAACAAAAAGCAGATTTGTCTGACTATGTTTATGTTAGTGGTCATAGTCAGTCTAATTTAAAACCAGATACTCAACCACACAAACTTAGAAGGTATAAATAATGAATTTTAGAAGTCAATCAGTGATGCAACATTATGATTTCATGCATTATACTTGCAAAAGAAATAACCATTCTGATCTTAGCTAAAAGTCTAACTGAGGCCAATTACACTAATTTGTATCAGCAGCATATCTCATTCAAAAACTTGACATCTTGTCTGAGGCGGTTCTTGATATCATGCTTTTTACACCACATATAAAATGCTTTATCAAGCTTTATTTTGCATTGGCACAATGCTTCCATACAATGTTTTATTCCGTTTAACATGTATCTTGATGATTCTGTTGGCAATCTTTGCTTTAGGTAGAAGGAATGAAACACTATCAGAGGCCTACATTACCTTTATGGCGTGACTAACCAGCTGTTCTTGTATGAAGCATGGGAATCACAGTCTGTGAATGCTGCTGCTTTCATAATTACATTTAAGAAGATCTTAAAAGCAACAGCAATGATAAAACTCTCCCTTTCTCCTCAGCAACTAAAAGCAAACTAGAACAGTTAGGGTCACACTTTTGAACACAATTTCAATACAGTAATGTGTAAACTAGAAAACTGGGCCAAAACCAAAATGGTAACTACAGTCATCATGTCAGGCAGCCACCTGCAGAGAAAAAGCAAAATATCGATAGCATCTCCCTATAGCAGGTATTAATGTAAGAGCTGCTTAAAACTGCTAACATTAGGGATTTATCTTTGACATCTTATGGATTTCACTTTTTGGGAGGACTTGACCAAAGTCTCCAAGTAGATCACGCATGAGAATCCTTATACTCACAGGTCATAATTTGCAATTTTGTATTGGTAGTTCTATCTGATATAAGGGATTTGTGTATTATTTGACTTGTTTGAGTCCAGACTGGCATTTTTCTTTTGGACAGTTACATTTCTGTTTCAGTTCTACATTAGCAGAAGCCGTGAGATTTCATCAGAAGACAAAGCTCTTGATAGCGTAAGGCTTTCCACACACTGACTGTTCAGTCCTAAAGAGGGAAAGTCTTTATTGGGAAGGTGGATGCTAAAGCTTTGTCTACTCAGTTTCAGCAACCTGTGTGTTTGCTTTATGGTGATTCACAGCTCTCCTCTATGTGCAATTTTTCTTCTGTTTTTCTGCTAAATCTTTCATAGATTATGTAAAGTGAGTTTGCACTTCTCATTCTTGCTCTAGTTTTATATCTGTGAATTCTATACTGCAGACCAGTATTGTTCCCAGTTTCATCTGTGCTTCTTGAAGCAGTAGTCAGAGCAGCTGGGGATCATTTTATGGAAATGAATATAGTATCTTGATGTTTAAAGGTGAGATTTATCCTATGGAAAAACATAAATTCATGCCAGATGGTACTTAGAGAGAGCGTAGGTTTTTGTAGTGCAAGAAGATCTAAGTAATTTTTGCCTCCAACATCAGTTATGGTAGGAAACTGTGCAAGGTGTTGTCAGGGCGAGGCAGGACTGGGACTGCCCCACAAGGCAGAGCTGGTGTCCATCTGGGGAGCCCCATTGGGATCAGTCGGGTCTGGGCTGGGTGTAGGGCTGGGGTCCCAGCCTGAGTCTGCCCTGGGCTCCTTGGCCCACAGGTGGGGTTGCCCTGCCAGGCTGCTTGGGGACATGCAGCCCTGCTAGTGCCCTCCTGACACACAAACCAATGGATTATCCCAAAAAATAACTAATTTTTATAGCCACTAGGATAAGAATCATATTCCACCAGTGAAAGCATTATGTGATATACTTAAAAGGTAATAATACTCTGAAGAAACATGTTCAAGTTCAAGGATTTTTGTTTATTCTAATGGGCTTCAGGGGCAAAAACTAAACAGAAACATTAGATTATATAGGTTCCTAAAGCTGCTTACAAGACGATAGTTTTATTTTCTAAATATATGATTTCCTTTCATTTCAGAAACTATTTAAAATTTGCTGGCCTTCTTGTCTAACAACTTTTATAAAGAGCAATGGCATTGCAGTTTTCCTCCTAGAAAATACAGTATTTGATCAGCTTGCAAAATATTAGCCATAATATTTCCAAATGCATCAACCTTTCTAAAATGATATTTTCCAAGCTGAAAATGCAAATGCTGATGACATGCTATTAGAAGGATACTTTATGCCTCACATTTATAGATAACTACAGTAGGGTGTAACTGTTCTAAGGATTAAGATCCCATACAAACACATTAAATTAAAATGTAAAGCGGATTTGTTGCTGTGCTTATGATGGCAATTACTTCTTCCACTTATTTGCTAAAATCCAGTAAACAAATACACCAGTCCCCTTAATCTTATGCTCAATTAGCAAGCCAATACGTGCATTGTCAGTCTCTCTGTAGGCAGACATGAAGAAAAGGCAAGAAAGACCCTCTGAGCTCCATATTTAGGCCTTGTGATTGCATTAATGTTGTACGTATTTCAAGCTCTTTGCTGAAACAGGGCAAGTTCATATAATCATGGACCATGAAATACGTGACTACAGTTAACAGTCTCTTCAGGGGAGAGAAGTAATTTCCATATGAAGTGACTGTTGTAAATTTAATGAGTTTCCAAATAGTAGCAAGACAAGACAAAGTAATTTTATATTAGAGTTAATCTTTTAAATGAGATAGTCTTCTTGCAGATGTTTGCTTTGCTGTTCTTTTTTAATCTCCATACCAGATAATGACCAGGGATGGGAAGATATTTATTTTGCTGCCACAGATCACATATCCAATGAAAAGTGGGTCTTTACATTGTATATAGATGTAAAAACATAATGAAAAAAGTATCTGGGTTTCCCAAGGGCAATTTTTTTTATCAGAAATTTGATCCATGACTGTTCCTATTTCTCTGACATTGTTTGCACTGTATTATAGATGCACTTTCCCCTGCAGGCATCAACATTTGATTAATTTTGAATTTCTACACAAACATAGGTATTTATATTTGTCACTGTCCTTATCATGCAGGAATATGGAACTAGTTTCCTTTTATGGCAATAAATTATGATTGAGGGATGACAAGGGTATTTTTGCAATTTTCCAGTCAGTAGTTTATAGTGCTTTTATATCTAGGTCCCCCTCCCCTTACCTTATAGTGGCAAATATGAAATACCCTTTCAGTAACATTTTTTCACATAGGCTTTTGAAACCCATTTTTTTCTGGTCATGAGTCAAGGAATTCTTCACACTTTCAATTCAAGTTGAAACATCTTGGATCTTCTCATATGTATGCAAGATTTGGCTATGTCTGCTGCCTCTCATTATTCATTCTAATGTCTGTATTCTGCTTTTCTTCTAGTTCTGAGATCAGAGGGACAAAGAGCAAAATGCTGCAGAAGAACTTGTTTTCAAAGATTTTTCTTTAAGACTGGCACCTGCATAATTCATGAGGAAACACTTCCTGTAGTAGAATGCATGTGGTCAGACCTCTGATCCTAGGAAAAACTCCACTGTTCTCAGGAAGATTCTGGGCATGATTAGGAGTTTGCCCAAGCTGACTGAACTCCGGACTGGAGGGTTTTGTTATCATAATTCATTATATTTGAATAGATTGTCTAAATTCAGATAAATATCTGAAATTTCAGCTGCTAATCTTCGCTAAATAAGGTTTCAAATCTAGTGGGATCTGACTGTTATTGCTAATTACCTTTTTATTATCATGTTAAAAAGACATGATGGAACTGTTTCGACAAACAATTTTTTTGTTTCCTCAGATTGCTGTAACTGTGCATCCTATCTGGATGATTCATATATTTTATTGTTTGGTAGAGCTTTATTAAGGCTTTAGAAATACTTTGTAATTGTCCAGATGGAAGAATGAATTTCTGAAATTTAAAGCAACATCATAATAGTAGCATACATAAATTCCTGTAGTATGCATTGTTAAATACATTTCTCTTACAAAATTAGGCAGCAATCAAGTTATGATGTAAAAATCCTCCTTCAGTTATGGTACAGAATATCACTGGTAATTATTTTCCATACAGTACAAAGAAGATAAGTTCTTCTCCCTGTTTTCAGATGGCAGAGATAGAAGGTAATTGTAATGGTGTGACAGCTACAGCACATACAGATGTGTAATAGTAAACAAGCTATATTTTATGAGAGCATCGCTACAGTGATTTAAAGGTAAAGAAACCTTTGAGAAACTGATTGATAATTGTCAGGTATTTTTATTGACTAACTATCTACAAAACACATTATGAAGACTTAGAAATACATGATCTATAACCTCTAGAAAGGTGAAGTATTCTGACATATGAAAAGAAAGACAAAAGCAAATTACCTTCAGTTTTGTGTTATATGGGACAGAAGTAGATGTGCAGGTGCATATTTTGTTGGATTCTGGAGGCTGCTAAAAGACTTGATCTGACATATTCTGACCAGAAAATAATGATAACTGAATATCACAGTGCCTAGACCTCTAGACAGTATGGTATATCCATTTATGCAAGAAAACTGCTGTTGGTTTCTTAGTTTTCTGCAAGATCTATCTCTTGCCATTTAATGCAAAATTGCATTGTCTCCCCTCTTTGCATATCTCCATAATACTTCAGTAGCATGGATGCTGGCTTCTAAACGTAAAAACATTACATACTACTCAGCAGTATATAGCTCAGAAGATGCAATTAGACTAGCTCCATTAGCTTTTGTAGTACCTGAGGATCTAGCTCAAGTTATTTATTATCTTCATCAGGCTATAAATTACTTTGGACCCATATGTTTACACTAGTGATAAGGGTGTTACATAGATGTGAAAAAAAATCTGCCTGCAGCTTCCTTTTCACCTGAGCTCCCACCATGTAAAGTCACAGGCCTTCTTAATAGGAATGTTTTCCCCAGGTCTTCCAGGCTCATGTTGTTCTGGGGATGTTAAGTAGAGCACAGATGCAATTCAATGCATCCCCAGTGATGACCCAACTCTCCAGTTATAATAACCTCGCTATACGAAGGAGGTTCCCCATTGCTGAGATCACATAGACAGGAAAAAAAAACCAAAAGCACTCCATTACTCAGATCTCCCAAGACAAGAGAAAGATGCCCTGAAAATATCATCTTAGCCTTGCTAAATGTTCTAATCATTTTCCTCCATAGAAACTGAACCAGTAGTAACAACTGCCTGTTTATTTTCTTACTTAACAGGCATAGGTCTTCTCAGACAGAGGCAAGTCAGGAACATTTTGAGAGCTTCAGAAAGTACTGGGAATGAGGGATGTGTTCCATGAGAGGAATATTTTCATTGAGAAGCAAGAGGAGCACAGGATAAGTGAGAAGAGAGAACCTCTCACAGTTTCTCAGAGATTGGAGGAAGAAAAGCAGGCAAAAAAAAAAAAAGGGTACAACTGTAAAGTGAGTCTTTCCTATACAAGTGGACATGGAAAGCACCAGTAGCTGATAGAAGTGGTGAAGAGATTTGTCCCAGATGGAAAGCATGCTCAATCAACACAACTTCTTGTTTTCTCTTTCTTTATCTTTCCTCTCTCACTGCATCTGCCCCCAGGATGACTAATCCAAATTTAGAGACTACAGGGAGTGTGATGACTGAGAACTCTTTACTTGAACACTAGAAACTCCTTTTTGCCTGGTTATGAAAATGACAAGGCAAAACTTCTTGATCATAACAACCAACCACAGTATCATGCCAAAAGATTCCTTTCCCCATAATCCCTCAATAGTCACCTAGAGACTGGGTAATGAATAAAAGATAAAAGTAAGGAAAGCTATGGAGTATTCACTGACCCTAAGACTAAGTGGCACAGACATGAGAAAGGCACGTTATGCCTGGGTCACCCTCTGTGCCCCATCCATTTTTCCTGTGGTGATATATCATTAATATGTTTAATTACTTCTTTTTTCAGTTCAAAATGCATGATATCACAGATAAGAATGCTGTCATCTAAGGAAGATGAAACAGGAATCTAGAAAACCATGCATGGAATAAACAGTGTGGACAAGGATTTCCTGTATTACCTTTCTGAGGATGTAAAAGAGTTACAAAATATTTTCATGTACATTCAGCACAGAAAGTTCTCTGAACTAGAAAAAGAAAGCTAGGCACCAGGAATGTGTTGGAGTATGGATAGAAAATTACATATGTGTGTCTTCTTTTAACGCTTCCTTTATGCTCCTGTATACAGTGGCGTCCTTGTTAATTTTCCCTCTAAAGACAGACATCAGCCCGTTCCTGGGAGCAACAGAAAAACCAGGAATATCCAAGTGATTATGGTAGATGACAAATGGAATAAAATGAGGGGCTGGAATGAGAGATAAGGATAAAATGATCATAAATGTAGAAAGACTGGAGGACACCGACTAGAACATCAAACGGCTCACCCTCCTCCCTGAAGGTCCAAGAAATCAGTGGCTGTTGTCTTGGGTTGCTCTGCCTGGACTTATGATGAAATGAGGGAACAGAAATTATTCTTATAGTCTTTAGGATCTCCCACATCCTCCAGATCCCTCCTTCTGGTGGAATGTATGACCAACTGGGTTACAACCAGAAAGTGGGTAAAAAGAAGGTTACATAACTTGACAAGTTCTCAGATAAAGCAGTTATAAATAAAAAATCAGAGGAAAAGTCGATAATTTACTGTCATTTTATGAATATTTAAGCAGTTCTTTTATCCTGTAATCCATTAACAGACTTCATAAACAATAAAGGAAGCAGGTCAGCAAATTTTTCTCAGTAAGAGTAGAAAAAAAAATCATCAATATCTGCATTGTTGTCTGTGGTGGCAAATTAGGCCTTTTGCAAGAAGGAAAACAAATTAGTGCTCCTAAAGAAATATCATTGCCATTTACTCTTCCAGTGTACATTAGCAAGGGCTTTCTTTCAGCAAGACAGTTTGCAGTTATAAATTCAAACCTCACACTGACAAATGATGGAAAAGTGAGTCCCTGCAGTTTTGCCAATGCAATTAGATAACTCCATTCCTGTGTGCCAAAACACCACTAGATTTCTGAGTTTGAGAGTTTTATGGTTTGCAGCAACAGAACATTTTTAATAGGTTTATTCATTTCCACTGTAACAACATCAACAGCTGACCTGCCTCTGCCAAATTGGGCAGCAAGCATCAGTGTCAAGCTCTAGTTGGGAGGCTCAGTATGGCACCAGTCACATTCTAGTGAGTAGACAATGAATTCTCATAGCAGAGAGCTGGCTCTGTAAGTCAGAGGAGCCATGCACAGCCATGTGGTTTGCTATTCCTGTTGTCATCTTGAAGTCTGTAGCCATTGATCAGTCTTTTTTCCCTGAGCCTCACAGACTAAAACATGCAGTTGAAGAGATCCCAAAGAAAGTGTCTTGTGACTCAGCTCCTCCGGATGCTCTGCTTCCTCGCTGTTCCTCTCTTTTCATTCTCTTGCTGGTGCAGCTGCAGCTGAGAAAGAAAATGTAAATGTAATTGCTGTTGCTGCAAAAACTGCAGCCAAAAACTATTGATTAGTGCAGCATTGCAAAGTTGCAGCTGTCCAGATAAATATATCTAGCTATGCTCAAATCTAAGCACTACAGCAACGACAGATGGTTTTCTCCTAATTAGAGCTGCCATATTTCAAACTAGGATTTTTCAGAAGGAAATAGTGAGATGTTACTGGGGAGTTATATGCCCAGAATTCCTGGACAAATAATAAAAGTGTTCAAAATCCTGAACGGTAAAACTTCCAGTTGGAAAAGACAAAATGTCATGGAAAATCTAGACATATGGTAGCCTTCTCTCAGATGGTAGCTTAGGAGTTTTAGAAAGACTGGCTATCCAGAAACAGATGGATACTGGGCTGGAAGAGAGGAATTATGGGTTTTTTAGAATTTGTCCCCAGATGCAAAACATAATGGTTCTAGTTGGTTTGCAATAAATATAATGTCATTCATTTAATTGAGCATAAAGCCTGGAAACAACATGAGTTTGGGATACTGTTCACAGTATTTAATGGTTAATATGGAAGAAGTCTTACTGTGAGAAGTGATTAATTATTGGGTAGAATTTATCCCATTTGATGCTAGTCATCTAAAAATAATGTCTAGTCACAGCTGGTCCCTTTCTACTCAATATTCAAGGCAAAGGAATTTTCCCTAAGATGGAGAACCAGTGTATTGTAAAATAAGAATCTGAATCAGGATAGAGAAATTTCTAAACTCTCTTTTTAGGAATGGTTTATATCTAATAATTCATACAGTGGAATAATGCCACTTGTCACTTAAAAGTAATCCCCCTCTTCTAGCTGCGCTGTTCATTTGGATAGTCTGAGTACATAGGCATGCATGAAACATAGCTTCCAAAATCAAACATAGCTTCAAAAATAGATTGGCTTTCCATTTCTGACAGCAAATATAAGAATTATCACACTCATATCATGTTAACACTGATCACTCTTCTTTTGAATAACATCTAAATTTCAAGGGCAGTACAGAAACAGAAAAATTGACCTTCTGAATAGAGGATAGCAGTTAACTGTGTATGGAAAAATATTCTCCGTCACTGACATGAAGTCTCAGTTCCTCATAATAGTATCTTAGTGCAATAAGAGGTGACTGCACTAAAACCATCTTTCAAACTGAGAATGAGGTTGAGCTATCATTGCATATATGGCAATATGCAGGGAATCTAATTTTTTTCTGATTATCTGATTTTCTTTCGTGAGTCTAAATTTGACCATATTTTTCTGTGGTTATGATAACATCAGATAAATATTTTCTCTGTAACAGTTCCCCTACCTTATCCATACTATTTTTAATTCTCCTCTCCTCTCCTCTTTGCAAACTGGCTGTAAGAAATTTTGAAAGCCAATTGCCAATTTATTTCCTTTTCAAGAGAATTTCAGAACATACCTTTCATATCTTTCATGAAAAGTGTGACAAAATCACAAAGCAGAATATTAGAAAAATTTCTAGGACTCTGAGTTTCTTGTTTTACACTGATAAAATATTATTAGAAATGGTAATGAAAAGCACAGTAAATGTCATTAATGGAATATTTCCTTTTACTTTTTCTAGATTTCTTAGTCGCTGTTTAATTCTTTGCATGTTTATACAGAAAGGATTATTCACTTTCCTGTGAAACTGTCTATTTGCCATGAATTTGTGTCAATTTGAGGTTTAATCAAAGGTCAAATTGTAAATATCTACAGCTGACAGCATATCCAACACCTCCTTTTATGGGTTAGAATTTACTACAGAAAAGATTTTTTTTTCCTATCTAAATGACCAATATTGATTGACAAGAAGAAACCAATTGTTTTTCAAGGTCTAGAGTTAGCTTGAAATAGTTGCTCTGCAGCAGCTTGAACAGCTGCATTTTCACTCAATAGTATATTCTCACAAAAACAATAGTTTAAATTACACTAGCTATTTCACTGCTAAACAACTTTGATAAGTAACAGCCCTGCTTGCTCAAAAAAAAAAAAAAAAGGAGATATAGACATTTCTTGTGGTACAAATTTTCAGCTTCCTGAATCTAGAAAATCTCCCAGATTTCCCTCAGGACAGCTTCCACATACAGTTATGCTTTGTCATTATACAATTTTTCAATGCATTAAAATTTGTAAGAAACTTGAATAATATGCTTAAATTAAGATATTTATTCAACTTAATATGTAGTTCAATAGTAGCCCACATGTACTTGTGGTTACCCAAAATTATCACTCTTCTTTAGAACTTAACATCACATAATTATTTCTTGTTGCAGAACTTAATCTGGATCCAGGAGATCTTGTATGTAAATTACTAAGTCAACAGGAAAAAAAAGGTTTTATTTTGAAGTAAATGTTAGGTATACTCAATATACTAAGATGCCCATACATTTTTCATTTGTTGTCTTATGGCTATTTTATTTTATGTTTTAACTGGGTAGTCTGAGCACAAAGTAACATTTATGAGAAGTTAAGCTAATTTTACACCTATCGTATCAAGATTGGATGGCAAGGTCTGAATTAAGAATTTACTATAAGTCTGAAGAACATCTCCTATGCCCAAAATTTCTCATAAATTTGAACATCGTTGTGCTTTTTATCTACATTTAGAAATCTCATTGCATGTTTATATATGTAGAACATGCAATTGAATTTAGAAATCAAATATAAAACCTGGATGATATCACATATTACTACTCACAGAAGACCTGAGCAATGAATTTTCTAGATGTGAATTTTTAACAAATGTTTTTTCTTTTGAAAGTTTTTATGGCTAATTTGTCAGACAATGGATAATTAAATTAACTGCTTTGAACTACTTTCAAGTTTCTTGGATCATTATTAATTATATTTCTAATATGTCTAACTTCTTGTGTAGAGAAACCCACTCCAAGGTAATACTCCAAGTCATGCCTATTTGAATACATACTTTAATCTTAACAATGATCTGAAAACAAGGTTCGAATAATTTTTTTCTGAAAGGAAAATTTAGAAACTACAGTCCAAGTATTTGACAGAGAGCTGTGCCACAAAAGCATCTTTGGAAAATAATGTCTCATGGGAAAATATTTTATTTTGAGCAGTATATCATATAATATAACCTTGTATTTCTAAAATAGTCTAACATGTAGTTTATCAAGCATCTAAGAATAAGAAAATAAGTTCTGTAAGGACACTTATGTAACTCAAATCCCAATTAAGCTAATGCCATCACACAATGGTACCTACCGCTGCATTGTAGGTGTTCAATTTTGTCTAAACTGTGGTGCAGTATGGAAGAAATGAAGATCCCAAACTGATCATGCTTCACTCACCCAGGAACTGAAGAGATCTATACAAGCACCACTTTTTCTAAGGCATTGGTTAACAACAACTTTATTGCTTAAAAGACTTTGATATTCACTTTGGCTCTGGATGGGAACTTGGTTTGCACTTCACCTCTGTAATACTCAGTTGCCATTATGCCCAAATCCGCCTTCTCTGATTAGCCAGTCACATGGTTTATTTACATTAATGCCTAATACTGAATCAGCACTTCAAATTAACAGTAAGGCAGAACCAACTATAATGTGTCTCTTCTTCTATGGATCTTTTCCCCTCATTACTGCTACTCTTATTTATTTAAGGCTACATCAGTTTATCATGTGTTATCCTGAGCCACAGAGGGTAAACTGATTGGAAAGATTAGATTTTGTTCATTAAAAGCAGGGATATTTCTCTGCAGACACACTAGAAATTGTGTTTTCTAGCCAGTTTTTGTTCCAAACTAATTTTAGTGAACATTAAAGCATATGGCAAACTAAGATATGTGTATGCCTTTCCTGCATTTGAAAATGTTCTCCAGAGAGAAAAAAAGAAAAGCACCACCTCACTTGGAAAACTACAGGGCAAATCTCAATGACTGCTTCAAATAGCAATTAGTTTTTCAATCACTTCAATTTCCTTTAATTATGGATGCAACCATTATAGCCTTGGCAGTATATAGTGCCTAATATCCAGTATGCAAGATAGCTGAGATTTATGAAACTTTAATACTTCTCCTAGAAGCAAGAATCTTCTCCTTCTCCTCTCTTAGACAAACTGGCAAAATACAGACTGGATGGAAGTTATGCTAGATGGATAGGGAATTGGATAACAGGCCATGATGATCAATGTTTGACATCCTCATAAACAATCTGGATGATGGAATTGAAAGCAGCATCATTAAGTTTGTCGAATACACCAAGCTGGGTGGTGAGGTGAATACATCAGAAGAAAGATGGAGAGCTGTCTTACAGAGAGACGTGGACAGGCTGAAAGAGATCTAGCAAAACAGTATGAAGATTAAAAAAAGAGAAGTGCAAAGTCCTGCACTTAAGATAAAATAATCAGATCACAGAATCATAGAATGGTTTGGGTTGGAAGGGACCTTAAAGATCATCCAGTCCAACACCTCCCACTAGACCAGGTTGCTCAAAGCCACATCAAACCTGGGAGGGGGCATTCACAACTTCCCTGGGCAACCTGTGCCTGTGTCTCACTGCCCTCACAGTAAAGAATTTCTTCCTAATATCTAGTCTAAAGGGCATATTTCTTCACTGTCCTGCCACATTGTTTTTGTGCTTGTAGAAAGTAGGGTCTAACAATCACTTCCATGACTTCTGTGACCAATTTAGAATTGTCTTGCTAAATATAATTCAGCTTTTTATGGGTTCTTCTTTCCCTTACTTTAGGGTGAAAATCCACAGTTTTGTTCACACCATCCGCAGTCTGGGTCATCATAGCACTGTGACCTTCTTTGCCATTCATGTTTTTTCAGAAAGCTCTATCTCTTTTAGTGACAGTCAGAAATCTCCTTCAGAAGTGAGATTTGCTTGCTAGGTCCTTGCAGTAGTTCAGAACAAATTAATCTTAAATAATTATTCCTTTTCCTCTAATAAGATAGGAACTGGAGACAAAGCCGGTAAAATGACTAAAAGACTTCACATATCTTAAAATTAATTTCAAGTTGAGTCTGATTTATTCTAGATATTGCAGCAGTCAGGATGGCAAAGCAGTCTACATTTCTCGGGAGACAGTATCTTCCCAGTATTTGTAGGAGCTGAGATTTTCAGAAGTTATCTTTCCTTATCTTCACACCCTTTTCTATGGTATGGAGGTTACAATGTGCAAGGTCTGAAAGCTACATTATCCCTATAGATTTTGATAATGAGCCATCTTCTGACTTTGTCCAGAAATACAGTTCTGAGTTAACCTATTATTCTTTCATAACAAACAGTAGAATAATAATCATAAAGGGAGGTGTAACAGTCACACTGGTATCTCCCATGTTTTTCACACAGTTTCCAGAAGGACAACTGAAAATACAAAAATGAGTCTTGCATTTGAGAGTATCTTAGTATAAATAAAAAACATCAGGCTGATCAACTGTAACTTTAAACTTCTCGAAATTAAGAAAACAACCACCCATATATTAATTTATTTAAAATATTATTGAACACTGTAGACTGGACAGTGCTGTTAGAACTTTTAACTTTATATCCCAATACAAGAAGGCTTTGCTCTTTTCATAGAAATAGCTGACAATAAATTGTTTCTCCTAGAAAGAGGCCTTTCCCAGTCTTTAATGTGAGTGCAAGAAGTCCCCCAATTTTGTAAACTTTCCTCATACAACATTATAAATACTCTAAAGCACTTAACATATTCAAAGTGAAAAGAGTTTTGCTAATAGTCTAAACATCAGAATGTTTTTGAGAATATGTAGAGATACTGTGTTTTCTTTCTAGTAGTGAGGACAAAGGAATGTTACTCGTTGGTTTGACTTACAGATAAGAGATTAATTTCTTACTGCACTGTATGTAGCTTGCAAACATGAACCGAGAGGCCAGACCACACAGCTAACATTAAATCTTTTCTATCTGCACCCTAATTATTAAGTGTCTTCTGGTTTTGTGCTACAAGAAGATAATATCCATGCAGACATTTCCCACAGTTAATGACCATGGAACTAGCTCTTTGAACACTTCTAGGTATTAAGGAAATACTTTCAGGCTGAAAAGTCTTGAAAAATGTATTTTTAACTTTATTCATAACTCATTTGAAGTAAAAAATACATTACTGTCCAATGACTAATTTTTGTTCTTTCAGCTTACCTGTTTGCTTTTGCTCTTTTACTCTGTTCACCATGAGGATTCCTCATGAAGGCTATTCACAGAGTACAGTGTTAGTCAGCAATCCTAATGACATATTTGTAAGTTATTTGTTTAGACTGAGTGCAACTACAATCAGCAAAATTTGCACTTAAGTTATCTCATAAGACTCATTCAGGAAATCCATAGCACAGTTCAGGACAGACTGAGGGCTTCTGACCTTCCAAAATTGTCCCTTGAGTGTAGCCCTGCCGGGATATACAGCCAGAGGGGTCGAGCTATATCACTTTCTAGTAATAAGCTTTTGAATAGAACTTTGGAAATACAAAGTGCTTCTCAAGTGCTATAATTATAATTTCCCTATATAGTAGCATGAATTGCAAAGCATGAAGCATATATATCTACATAGTATAGAGCTGCAAAGCATGAAGTAAGGAACTAAGGTTGACAAAACCTCTAGCACTTGGTTATAGAAAGTACTGTCAGAGAGTATGTAATAAATTGGATTTCAGGTGAAGCCTACTGATTTATTGTATATTTTTCAAAGTTTGACTGTCTCTTGTTTGCAGACTGAGAAATCTTTATGTTATGTCCAGCAAAGAGACATACCATGTTTAATTAAGCTCAGTGATTGTTATGAATGAATATGTTGCTCAGCAACCAGATATCAAAGCCAGATAAGTGGACTCATGATGGTAACTTTTGCTTTAAATATTCTCTTTTATTTTCTAAATGCATCTGCTGTGAGTTTGTTCTTCACCTCAGTGAGTCTGCTCTATTTTCCACTTGTTTAGAGCATCCTCTGCCATATTGCTCTACCTTTTTTGCATGGAAGTGATGTAAGATGACTGCCTGAGAAAAAAACAGATGGTCACTGAATTCTCACAGTTATGATGTTCCCTAGTTACCATAATTGCTGTGGAGAGGTCACTGAATTCTCACAGTTATGATGTTCCCTAGTTACCATAATTGCTGTGGAGACTGGATGTAAACAGACTCAATAATTCTGAAGGAATCTCTTGGAGGTCAGTGTCTTAGGAGGGTTTCCCAAAGTTCCTTTTGGCAAACTGCCCATGAATGCCCAAATAAATCTGCATGGGACACTATTGAGGAGATAGACCTTCAGGCAGCTGAGGCAGCCCACCACCTTTATTGTCTTCTAAGAAGTATGGATGACAGAGTTGCTATATAAAGTGTACTATGTCCTCCCATCTTCTTCACCTTTGCTTTATATAGTGTCACTTGCCTTAGTAATACTTAGAGTAATTTCATGGCTACACGTCCCAGGGACTATCACAGATTTTACATATCTTCATATTCTATTTTTATAACCTGCATTGAAAAAAAAATAGTGCAATGAAGAGCTTCTTTACAACAAGATGCTAATTAACTTATGTAATATTTGGAGCTTCTGATGATCCTCATGGTTTCTAAACCAGTTATTCTTTCAAGGACATCATTGATGCTGACAATCTGTGGATAAACTCCTAAAATAGCACCATAAGTAACCAAGACCACATGCATGACTGACGATTCCCTATCAGCATGCTTCTAATCCACAAATTCACAGTAACATGAGATACCCATTTTCAGACAGAAGAAGGTTGCTTTCTTTTACAATGTATGAAGAACTTTCTTAAACCAAAGAAAACATAAACTTCTTGAAGCTATTCTTGTTTCTTGTGCTCTGCCTAAAAGCTTCACAGTCCTATTGGTTCTCCACTGTGTTTTCAGAATATAGTATTATGTATTCTCCCATCTATAGTCCCCTCAGTTTCCTCTGAAACACATGGTTTCCTGTGTGAAATCTACCTGAAGCATACTACTAGAAAAAGAACGAAAAAAATCAGCAAATTGCTGATGTAGTGGAGAGTGGTATGACATCATTCTCTCTGTGGTTTCACTGTCTTCACATTCAGATTTTGGCTTGCTTGAGTGAACACAAGAGCTTTCTGTTTGTTGTGCCCCTTTGGTGTTTCTCTTACTCATCCTTAAAATATGTTTTGGCTTATCCTCATTTTTGCTTCATGTACATTTTTATATTTGGCCATGGCTCTAGGGAATCTTTCAAGATTTACTGTTCCATAATCAGTGTCACAGCTTGTTTTCCTGAGTTGTTCTCCTAGTTAATCTATTTGAGAATAATAAAATGGATTGCCTGAGAAAAGATTATCTTTTTTGTGATTGTTCATTCTGGAAAGGGGAGGAGAGGGAGACCAGTCAATAATCCCTTGCTTAATGATAATTAAACCCAGCACAATGGAATATACTGTTAGCTCATTTTATGCTGTTTATGGCAAAGCAAAAGGTTGATAGTAACAGTGTGCTAAGAGAAAGACGATGTTGTCAGATGCATAATCAAAATGTACCCATAAAGGATGCAGAATATGTAAATTCCAGTCTTCATTTTTAGTTATAAAGAGAATGCTGATTCTGAAGCCATAAGTTAAGGGAAAAAAAGTGTAACAGCCATTCTATGACATAGCAAGGCTTAAAAATAGTATCTTAAAATGTCACTGGTTGATTCATTTTATTTTGGTAGTGTACAAAGACTATATCAATATGAAATTTCCTTGTTCTAGGTAATCATATTACTGACCCAAAGAATTTATAATCCAAATCTTCAAGATTAGAAGAGATTTTGATATTAAAAGGAAAACAGTAGTCCAGAAGAAGAATGAACACAATGCAAAAATATCTTTACAGGAGTTCCACTGTTTTGGGGTTTAGAGAGAAAGAGGAGATGGGAGCGATATAGAAGTCTGCTCAGCATGAAAGGAAACTTAGCTTGAGAAGAAATCACAGAATCACACAGAAACCTAGAATCACGGAATGCTAGGAGTTGGACCTCTGAAGATCGCCCAGTCCAACCCCTCTGCCAGAGCAGAATCACCTAGACTAGGTCACACAGTGTAGATGCAGACATGCAGTAGCAAGAACTTCTCTTGCTTCTCTCTTGTCCTGTGTGAAACTTTTCCCTCTCACAGAAGCTATCAGTAGTGTTATTGTAAACTAAGAACACCTGCGAATTGTTTATGGTATAGTAGAAAAATATTCTCAGGATGGATGTTTTAGTATTTCAGCCAATCACCTCAGGCGGGGTGGCTGACCTCTTGACCAATTAGGCTATGAATAAAAAAGTCTATAAAAGAGTTGTTAAATAATTGAATAAATCACTATTGCTGCACCATTCCTGCCTGCCGGATCTCTCTCTTCTCCCCTCTACTACTGCAGGATACGGCGATAACACAGGAATGCATCCAGGTGGGTTTTGATTGTTTCCAGGGAAGGAGACTCCACAACCTCTCTGGGCAGCCTGTTCCAGAAAAATACATGGCTGAAATCTGGAAAATGGTACTTTCCATCAACACGCATTAGCACTTTCTGTTTTAGTGCTGTCAAGCTAATTATGATAAGAGATTGTATAGAAAAGTTTTAACTAGGCGTAAAAAAAATTTCCATTTTATTATTTCCATTTGTATTAGGCTAGGAAAAGAGTGGTCACATACTACAGGGAAAAAATAAAAGCAGTGCTAGGGAATATTAGGGGTTAAAGTGGCAGCTGAACAGGGTTAAATTCAATGATAGAATAGTCACTCTGAGGCAGCATATCATCATAACTTACAAGATATTATTTGACTGCTGGGAGGTTTCACATGTATGAGTATAAAAATATGTTTATATATATATGCATGTATACATATATATACACACACACACATATAT
>NW_010204926.1:0-1668 GCF_000695765.1 Mesitornis unicolor | reverse complement strand
ACGGCAACAGGGTTTGGGAGCACACACTGGGTACAATACACACCCATTCCATCAACTACAAGGTGGACCTGGACGTGGGAGGTAGGTCTGGGTCTTGTCTCTCATTTGTGCCCTCCCTGGCTGCTTTTGGTCTCTCCAGACTTGGCATTTTTTGGTCCTTATATACTTTTTTCTTTCTGCACATGAGTTAGGATGTTGTGGTGACACAGAGCTGTCTCCCGTTTGTTTTTGGAGCAGGGCAAAGCTCTTGCTGTGTGGGTAGAGGTCCCTTCTGTCCCGTGCCATTACCCCCACACGCAGTGCAGAGCCGTGGCTTCTCAGGCTGGGTAACAGCAGCACGGGGGTCCTCAGTGGACAGACCCAGCCCCAACCGTGCCCCTTGGCCTCGGTGCCTCTGGGGCTCTGCAGAATTTTGGATTTCTCCCTTCATGCCCTGCCCTGTCCTGTCTGAGCCTCAGTCGAGTTGAAGCTGAAGGAGCCACTTTGCTGCGATGTGGTTTCCAGCTCCTGTTCTGGCTTTTTGAGCCATTCCAGCCACTCGTGTGCTGTGGGGTGGGAGCCCCTGCACAGGCTGTGAGCGCAGCCAGGGATGCGAGGCCGGGGCCAGGTCCCAGCCTGGGACTGGGCTGTGTTTTGTGAAGTACAAGGGATCCCTTGCTCACAGCAGCCATGGGGGCATCAGCTGCAGTTTTCTAGGTCTGCCCTGACCATTCATGCCACAAATCTGTCCTCACGCCCCTGCTGACATTGCATGTGCTGCATGCTCCTGCTATCTATAAAAATAATTCACAATTTCCTTTTAATTGGGAAATACAGATTTAAAGACTGTTCCATGTGGTTCGAGGACGAGTTTTGAGTACTTGGGTAAAATGAAGGGATTGCAAACCTGCAGATGAAATCAGTGTCACCGGAAGCGGAGGTCAGGGTCAGGAGTTTTGTTCACATCAGAACAGGGAAGAAATCGAGCGCGGGGGCAGTGCCAGGCGTGGATCCTCTCCCACGGCACTGGTGCTGCTCTGGATGGCAGCCTCGGGCTCAGGCGCTCCTCAAATCCCCTGGGGTGGCCGGGGCTTCGGCTCTGACGTGTCCTTGGTGCGGGCTGGAAGCTGACAGGGGGGCCTTACCCGCGCTGCTGCTGGGACGGGGAGCGGTGCCGGGCACCGTCACCTCTGCCAGCGCCCTGCGGCCCCTGCGCGCCCTCGGTGAGGTCCCCGCTGTCCTGTGCCCGCGTGTCCCTGCCCTTGAGCCACCCCCTGTTGCTCTCGGCCTCTGGCTCGGGACTCTTCGCGGTGTGACCTGGACGGCACCGCTGCTTGGCTGTGTGATGTGCAAATGTGTGCAGCGCCCGGCCCTTCCCTGTGCGGCGCCGCTCTTGGCGTGCACGGACGAGCAGAGACGGCGTCTGCGCCATCCGGCTAATTACACGGGGCTGGCGCTGCGAAACAAACCTGTTCTGCACTGGGGCGAGGTTCCCCTCCTGTCCCTCGCAGGGGGTGAGCGTCTCCATGGGCAGGGGTGCCTGCCACGGCGTGGTGGTGCCTGCGCCAGGCAAATACACAGTCGCACAGCCATGGGTGAATGTACACGAGGTACAGTCCCACAGCCATAGATAAATGTACATGAGGTACAGTTGTGCAGATTGTAGAGAGAGAGAAAAAAGTTAGTCAC
>NW_010204925.1:0-37361 GCF_000695765.1 Mesitornis unicolor | reverse complement strand
AGAGCCCCTCTCGATACGCACTCCCGCTGTCGGGGGATCAGGCCCCGCCGGTGCTTGTGGCCGGGCCTTTGCGGGGGAAATCGCGGCGGTCCCTCCCCGGAGGGGTGCCGTGCCGTCCCTCACTGATCCCCCAGGGAGGTGAGCGGCGGAGGTGCCGTTATCGGCTCATCTCCCTCTCTCCTTGGGAGTGTGGAAACTTTCCTGAAGATCGGGCTGTGCTGGCTGCCAGACCTTCTGTACCGCAAGCTCTTTTTGTGTGATTTTTAGTTATCTTCTTATTGTTTAGACTTTCCAGGGTTGGACCTTCCTCCTCTGCCCCCCAGCCTTGCCCCCCTTTGTGGTTTTTTTGGGGGGTGGGGTGGGTTTCTTTTTGTGGTTTTTGTTTTTGTTGTTGGTTTGGGGTTTTTTTGTAAGGAAGTTGCATTGATAAGTTCCTACCCCACTTCTTATAGCGGCTGTGGGGTGCTGTGTGAATGTAACTTAAAGGTTCCTGTGAGACTTGTGACTGGGCTCTCAACTACAGACACCTATGGGATACTTTCATTCTCTTCAGTTTCACCCCCCTCTTCAGAATAATGGCCCTAATAATGGGTGATCAACCCTAGAGAGTAGAAAGCACTTGAAAGTTTCTTGAGCAGAGAATCTGGTAACTAGCGAGCATCTTAAAAAATTTGACACAGGTATTTTCTGTACCTTTTCCTGAGAGTCCAAACCACTTCAGCATGTTTAATGAAATTTTACAATGCTTGTATACTTCTCTTGGAAGTTTTTCTTGAGTGTGTGAAATTTTCTGGATGGAAAGATGTAAGTCCTAAAATTTTTTGGGGTATGATTTTGTAATCACACAGGCTGCACAGCAAAGCAAACTTTACCTAAGAGGGTGCAGCATATGGATCACCATCCTCTGTTGGAAATACAAGCGAGGCCTTAGCTCCTATAACCACGCAGTAGCTCCTGAAATGTGTTCAGGCAATAAATAGAAATTAGAATCCAGGTTACTTTCCGTTCTTTGGTGCTGAACAATGTCTCCGGCTGAGTGTGTCCTTCTGTGCCTGAGAGTCATTGAACTTGCACTTCTGCGTTTGAAGATCCGTTGTCTAGGACTCCGTAAAACAGTGTGCAAGCCATATGGGTTTGTAAAACATGCTGCTTTAAAGATTAAATAAAGATGCTATTAGGAGAAGCACCATGTTGAATACCTTAGTGGATATTAAGAAACATGAATGCAAATGATAGGAAATTTTTGAATGAAAATTCACCAAATTCATTTCTTCTTTCGTGATTTTAGGGTAGCTGTAACTTGTCATTTTTTAGACCAAGCCTGTGGAAAACACATCGTATGAAATTATCTGTGTCCTGTGGTACATGTGTTCTGTTTTGATACAGTGTGTAATCTCCTAGTCAGTGATTCCTTAGTGCATCACTTTCTGTGATCCAGTCGCAAAGACTTTCTCTGACAAAGCTGACAAGCAAGATTTCTGTCACCTGTTTATTTAAACACTATTTAAGTCTTACTCATCTGTTAGCTTTTTGAAGATGGAAAACAGAAATATTGAGCTGTTTTTAAGTTGCATTATTCTTCTTGTTCCAATGAAATGTAGCTTGATACTTGGCAAACTGCTTTTGGGTGATTTAGCTTGAGATGAAAACAGAAGTTTGAGTGTTTGCATTCAGAATTCTGGGCCTGTAGAACGGCCGCGTACCTTGGCTCATCTTTGTCAGAAAATGGGTGTTTTTAAAAGGACAGGATAAGAAGTGCATTTTGGCACAAAGAAAAGTGTTCCCAGGGTAGTGTTTTCTCACATTTACGAGAAAGCAAACATAATTTAGGGAGAGGTCTACAGATGAAATGCTTCTGAAATATTCCTCATGCTCAGTTTTTTTTTCTGCAGTCTTCAGAAATGTATAAAGTGTTAATGCCTAGTGATGCAGACAACACAACTGCAAAGAAAGCGGGATTCAAAAGAAAACTTGTAGATATCTTTGTAAAATGCCTTCAGAGTAATTTTATCTGATGGCAAAAAGAATGTGAGTTTCCTTTCTGGTGTGCCCTGATGCTTTTCGGTCTGTTTGAGTATTACATTTATAATTAAGTAAGTATTCCAAAACATATTTGCTAATCTAATTTTTTCATTGCTGTTATCAACATCCATGCGTCACAAAATAAATACTGGCATTATTTTTAACTCCTGAGTAAGCCTTTTAAGGCTTATGTATTTATGCAAAAGTACTTCAAGAAGTTTGGGTATGTCAGGTTCTGCTGTAGTGATGTGCCTTCCCCTGTGTTAGGTGACTGCAGCCAGCTATGAGAGTGATCTCTCAAATCTTTTTTCTTGAAAAGTTACTATTCTTATAAATTAAAGATGATGAGAGTCACTTAATATTTTTTATGTGTTCTATAAATTATTTGCATTTTCTGAAATATGAATTTGCTTATTAAATTGAAGGAGAGCTATTTTTATAGTAGTAATTATTCCGGTAAGTTAGGAAAACCTGCGCATGTGTTCAAGGAAATCTCTGATCTCTCTGAGAACTGCTTTCCTTGCTGTCAATATAGCAACAGTACAATCTGAATTTAAAATGAAACACGTAGACCCAAGTGAATGTGTGTATACCAAATTATACTTCTTGCATTTGAAATTATTTTATTAATATATTTCTAACCTATCACTGGGGGATTTATATTGAGCTATTGAATGTGACCTGAAAACAAGAAATCTTTGTGATATTATTTTCTGCTCGTCTTTTGTAGGTCATTTTCCTGCTCACAAATAATTTTATAAGTTTAAAAAATGATTTTAGAAATATTGAAAATCTGTGTATCTTTCCTTCAGAAACCTTTCCTTCTTTCTACTCAGAAGGGATTACAGAATGGTCTTGTTTTGTTTTTTTTCTTTAGAAGAATACAGCAGAGTAATTCTTTTGTGTTTAACACTTAAGGACTCTATTGCCACTGCAAAAGGGTGTGACTGGTTGATCCAGATTGGCACATTTTTTGTGCAAATCAGCAAGATCTGAAATCTGTGCATTCTTCTTATGAGTCTGCGTCACCAGCTAGTAAACTGCTTTCCAGTTATAAAAGAAAGCAAATGAAGCTGTTGGTAAAGCAAAGGCGATAGATACAGGGCAGACACCTCCTGATACAGGAGTTTTGTAGTAAACATTGCAAGACAAACAGTTAAAACTCAGCCTGTGGAAGTCTGCTGAAACAGAAGAGCGAGGATCTAGAAGGATTATCTTTTAGCAGAAACTTAAAGGCATTCCTCTGCTTTTGATGAGAAAAATAGTGAGTGATATTAGTATTGTGAGAGTCTGACAGCACTGAGAAGCAGGCAGGTTTGCCTATGCAAATTTAATGTCGTGTGTTTTCGTGCGGATCGCCATTGTAGCACAGTCCAGATGTATTGCAACTCCTTTATTTTTATGGCTGGATTTTATATTTTTTCCCAACAGAAATATCAAACTCTATGGTGGCTTTTCTTATTTAGATGAGTCTAATGTAGATGAAGACTGAGGAGGACACTTTTATTTCAGTTGTGGTCAGTTCAGACAGTAAGGCTCAAATCTCCAAAGTAAAAAGCTCTGAGTATGTCTGTTTGAAGAGGACAGTATTTTATTTCTTGAGAGATGAAGAAAAAAATGAGCACGAACTACTTAGTGCTGGGCCAAGAAGCGTGGACGCTCATTAGGTATTTTCACTTTTGAGCTTGTAACGTCTACCTGATGAGAGCATATGTTAACTTGTGTTGCCAGTAACATTTGGAGTTTGTGATTCATGTTGAGTTTAGTTGTCGTTTTAGATGTCGTGCTTAGGGACACGGTCTAGTGGCAGACTTAGGACTGGTTTGATGGTTGGACTCAATGATCTTAAAGATCTTTTCCAACCAAGACCATTCTGTGATTCTATGATTCTAATTTTACGTTACTTTTCTTAGATGAGAATGGCAGCTCTCTCGTGCAGTTACTGGAAACTGAATTAACTGTGGGTCTTGAACAGGTTTCCACAGCCTGCAGGTTAGCGGTAGATCCTGCTAAAATTGCGCTGGTAACGCTGTTTGCCCAGCCACGGCGTATCTGCACAGTACCTAAAATGGTAGCGTTTTATCTTCTCATCTCTACCCTCATCTAAGGGTAGTTACTCATCTGCTGTGCTACTTTGTCAGCTTTTACACTCAAAACCTGTTCTGGATGCGATGCTGGACTCGGATTTTTCCTTCTGTTTTTGAAGTTCAGTAGCATGAATTCTACTGTGTGCATTTTCTACAAACTTTAATAAATAAGAATGGGATGAAAGTGTTGCAGTAACTTTTTCCTCTAATGATTGCTGTACTTGTATTTTCCATTTATTTCTTCTTTCCCCTGTAAGTTTTCTGTTAGTATACAAAGTTTTATATTAATGTTCAAACTTTCTGCATAAAGAACTAATTCTGCTCGCTGATACGACTTCATAAAAAGCTGGCAAAATACTGCCTGTGTTGGATGCGTGTTTATTTGGATATATTGTAGTAGTGTAAAGAAAATGGCAAAAAGGGACAGACCGTTTTCAAACAACCAATGTTATATTTCTAAAACTGTGAGTTAAGTTGCCTTTTGTTGATGTTAACGCGCTGATTGCACCTTTTTTTTCCTGTAGCATTGAGAGGATTGAAGTGGCATTCTAAGGTCATTTAAAATCATGACAAGCTCAGTTGGACAGAAAAAAGTCTCTTCAAGACAAAGGAAGTGTGGTTTTTGTAGATCTAATAAAGATAATGAATGTGGACAATTATTGATGTCAGAAAACCAGAAGGTGGCAGCACATCACAAATGTATGGTAAGTAGCCCACAGCAAAAGGAAGGGAACGTAGTCAGTAAAAGATGACAAACAAATGAAAAATTCAACTGGCTGTGGCATTGGGACAAATCATTAATCACAGTAATTTTAAATCGTTGTGGGTTTCATATATATAAATATTCTACATCACTTATGCCCTTAAAACTTAAAAAATAAGTTTTGTTTTTATAATTTTAGCTGTTCTCATCTGCATTGGTATCTTCACACACCGATAATGAGAGTCTTGGTGGATTCTCTATTGAAGATATTCAGAAAGAAATAAAGAGAGGCACTAAACTGGTAAGTCTATTTCTGGCTCTTGAAAATGGAAGACAATATTTTAGTACCTTCTATAAGTTTATAATGAAGTTGTTAGTGTATTATATGTATTTTTTTAAGTACTACCTTTGTGTGAGTTCTAAGGTAATGGGCAACATACAGAAGATGATGTTAAAGTAAAATTGGTCTCGGATTTATGAAAGGAAAGCCTCATTAGATATGTTTATACATACGTTGAAATGAAAGGTAAAGGTCAGTTAACCAACCCTTGAAATGTCTTTCGGAAAGGATAAAAAGTAGTTTCTTTATTTCAGTCAAGTTCTGCTCTCATGCAAAAATGTTGTTTTAAGAATTGTGTTTAATACTGGAATTATTAGAAAATAAATCCAGGATTATGATTTTAACAGTCACTTTTTTCTTTGTTGGCAAAGGTAGATGGCTGTAGCAGATACGCATTTTTTCCAAGCAAATTTGGAACCTCATTTACAGAATATGCCCATTTTTCTTTTTGATAGGCTACATGTAAACAATGGCATTTCCTAAATTTATCTTTCCAATCCAGTAGTTTCTAGTTAATATTTTCTGTTAGATTTCAGAAAGAAACCCACATTCTAGGGACCTGGCAAGGGTATTACTGTGCCTTTACCAGTATTTGGTTTTGCGGCCAAAATCTGGTTTTTAACCACCAAAGGCACTTTTGATGATTCTGTGAATATGAGCTTATGTCTTATGAGCTATGTGCATACAATAATGACTGTACCAAATTCTTGAAAATTGAGCAGCAGTGACCTTTTTTAAATCATAAGAAACTAATACATTTTAAACAAAAAATTAGAACTAGTTGTTGTCCATTTGGGAAAATGTGTGAGGCTTTTAAAAAACATTTTTAATGAATTATCAGTTCACTCCTCACATTAAAAATTTTCATCTTTGTTATTTAAAGCATTCCTACAGATTTACCAGTTTTTGGACTACCGAGAGTAGTCCGAAGTGCTATTGTAGAACTACAATTACATAATAATAGTCTAATCCAGTGTTTCATTTTAATCTTTTCCAACACAGGGAGCTTTATTTGCTCTAAGTAGCTGAAGCATAAAGAAATAACTATTCACAACTCGCTCATTGTAATTAGGAATTTCTAAAGAACGTGGTAGTAAGTGGAACTGCAGGTTATAAAGAAACTCTTGATTCTTGGGTCTCTTAAATGGGTTTTAAGGGTTATTTCTTTTTATGTCATTGGTGGTTTCTGTCTTTCTGCTTCTGAATCTCTTTGTTCCTTCCCTCTTGGATATATTCTTGGAGCTCACTAGCTGTGTGCATCAGGCACTTTGTTCAGCTTTCTGCAGAAAACCTGGATCTGGTTAACCTACTGGATTCATAGTCCTAAGATGTTTCCTATTTGGAAAGAACTTACAAGATAATTTTAGATCTTAACTTAGGTGCCATATCTCTGTAGCTGTCAGAAAACTACAACTCTGAAATATTCTGTGGAGGAATCTGTCTTTTTCCATTGACTTGCATAGGAAGCTTAAAGTTAAATGTTTATAGTTAGCCCAAACACCCCCTCTAAGGTCTGCTTTCTGTTCTAGCCTGTTCTTTTATGTAGGAACATATTGAGCAAAAAATATCTCAGCGTGGTGCACTGGGTTAAGTAATTATATTGACAGCTTGGACTAAATTTGTCTGCTGACAGATTTTACATAGCTACTCGCCTTCAGGAGGTTCTGCTGCTGACCAGGTACACACTGAAAATTGAGGCCAACAGTCACTTCATTATGGTTGAAGTGATAATGACTGACACGTGAAGCCTTTCTCCTGGCTGAGGAAAGTTCATGTATTCAAACCTTAAGAGGCCAGTCATAAAAGCTTGTGAAGTCTAAACATTTGGGAGTACAAGGCACTGATAGCATAGCTGTTGCTGTTAGCTGTGTATGGGAGGATTTTTTTTCAAGAGCTTACCTATTTTGCAGGTTGTCAAACTTCATATATACCTGATATAACTTGGGAATTAATTGATCCGTTGACAGTGACCATTTGGACAGCAGGACTTGTACCAATGGAATAAATATTTTATTACTGGCTGGAAGCTTACACCAATAAATCAATATAAGAATTCCTGTGTTTTGTTTTGCTCATACAGATACATCATCATGTTTACAAAAAGAAAGTTTTCTTTTAGTCATTTCTGACTTTCAAAATACTGAAATACTGACTAAAATTCATCGGGTGGATGTAATTTCAACCTAGGCTTTTACAAAGAACTTTGATCAGCCATTATTATATATTAAACCATAACTTATAACAAATTTGTGAGCTAAAATACCCATACAAATTAGATAACTAGGGAATGGTATATAACTGTGCCATTTTGGAGCTTGCAGGGGAGTAAATGGAGGTGATCTAAGGCTTTGGTGTTTTTATTGTTCAGATAACTTCATTAAAATTGAAAAACAAGGTGGTGATACGTAACTTTTTAGTGGTATATTTATTTGGCATATTTGAGACTAACAACAACTTCACTAAGCTAGCGTGGTGGACGGAAAGTTTATTCCACAAAGATATAGATGTATAGATGTAGAGAGTATCCTACATTGCACGCTTAGGCTTATGGATTTGGAATTAATTGTAACCTTTTTGGGATGTAGATAACCTGCAACAAACAAAAAGCTCTGTTTTTTGGGAGAGGGTATTTTAATGGGAAATTCAGTTAATTTGGGGGCAATATTATGTCAGTAAAAAATAATACAGAGAAAAATATTGTGGTGCTGTCAGTAACTTCCTAACACAGTATAAGGAGGGCAGTGAACAATTTAGAAGCATGATAGTTGGTGTACCCATCCTAAGCAATAATGAGTCTAATATGAGAAGAATTAATTATTGGGAAAGAAGAGTAAAGCAATAAGCTCCCATTTAACCTGTTCTGCAGTATAAGTATGAAGAGCAAAGTTTAGTCTAATTGAAATAAATCCACGGTATTTTTACTAAATTCAGTGGTCTGAAAATTACTTAAGGTGATAACTGTATAGAAGAGGTAAAGTTAGCTGCTGAGGCTAAGGTAAATTTGCAAGTCGTCAGTATTTCTGACTGCAAGATTTACTGCCAAATAAGTGGTTTTGTTTTTTTTTTTCCTCTGTTCATAATGTAATTCATAATTAAATGGGTACAATTTATGATTTTAAATTTTCGAAATGGTCGGTACAGACTGCTCCTGGGAGTGGGATATTTAGGTGAATAGCTGTGTCACTTTTATCAAACTCATTCCACAAAAGTAAATGACTTATTTTCTTCATTGGATTGATAATCAATGTATGACGGTTGTACTGTTGCATAATTGCAACAAATTTCTCCTTAATTTTGAAATAAACTATGTAAAGCACCTCAGAGCTGGAAGAGTAATGCCAAGTGCATAACTCCATTTATTTTGTCACCAGGAGTGGCACCTATATTATTTTTGAACTCGGAAATACTGAGCCAACAGTAACATGATTTGTGCTTTTGTTTCTTTACAGATGTGCTCCTTATGCCATTGCCCTGGTGCGACCATTGGCTGTGATGTGAAAACATGTCACAAGACATATCACTACTATTGTGCTTTGCATGATAAGGCTCAGATAAGAGAGAAACCTTCACAAGGCATTTACATGTAACTATTATTTTTTTGCTATGTTTTTTTTGTATTTATATTTCATATTCTTTGTTTTTAAAAAAAAACAGCAACAAAGCAAAACAAAAAACCCCACTTTAAACAAAAATGTTGCAAAAAGATTCTAATGATGATTGTGGCATTCAAAATAGTGATGTGCTATAAAAGCTTATTTTCACTGCAAGATTTGTATGTCAGTGAGTCTTACAAGTGGGAGAAAAATGTACTGGCGTTTAAATTTAAAGATGAGTAAATAATCTGTGAATCGTGACTGACTTGACAGTTTTCAACTACTTTGTTTATAGGATTTTATGTCGAAAACACAAGAAAACTACGCATAACTCTGAAGGTAAAATTATTCAATATAAATTTTTCCCATTGTAGAAAGATACTTGGTTAAATTTATTTCTTCTGGAGAATATAAATGTTTTCAGTGCGAATTAGAACTACATTTATTTGAGTTTTGGAAGCCCCTCTGATTTCTGTATTTTCTCTAAAAATTATTGGTTGAGGTGGAGAAAAACTCAAAACATAAATTCTAGGATGTTCAAAAGATTTGATGTACTGTCAGAACAGAGCTTGGGTAGAAGTAATGCATTCCCTTCTGGGAAGAAGCTGGCTCATATTTGTAGTTAAATATTCACAATATTAACAGCTAAAATATTTTTTCAGGTAGCAGCTGATTTTTGCTATTGTTCCTAAATATTCACAATTTTTTAAAACTATTACATAGAGTGTAACTCTTCAAATAAGAAGGACCTAATAAGAAAGGTTTGTGATCCGCTCACTTACAGATACATGTCTGAGTCGTTTTGATAAACTAAAGAAAGGTGTATGGAAACATTCATAAACACCGCGCGTCTTTGCAGAGGGGAGTAGTGAAATGTGTGCAGGGTGATATGCCACAAACGTAGATACATCGTGTGGTCTGCTCAAATTCCAAGCTTGTTGCACTGTTGTGTATTCATGCAGGTATTTTTCCTTTCTCTGTACTGTATCTGAATTTGGGTAAGCCAGCAGTTGTTAGTTTACTTTTCGCATTACTGTCACCTGAAATCCGTCTGATTTCATTAATGAGGAGTATGTGACTATTTAGTGAAGATCAGATTTCATAAATCATGTCAGTCTCTGCCAGATGTATTTTTAAGGTAATACACTACATTTTAATGCTACAGGTAGTAGATATATTAGCGGTAAAGTTTGGATGTTACTTCAGTGTTCAGAAAGATGTTGAGGGCAGTAGAAAATCCCAAATTAGAACTGGTTTGGTTTTGTTGGTTTTTTTTGTCGTTTAGTCTATTTAAGTAACTATTGTCACGTGCTTTGTATAAAGCACTCTAATTTGGCTGTTACTGGTTTTAAACAAGAAAAGCAGTATCTGTGTTATATTAATCCTCCAAAGAGACAGGGCCATGTTATCTTGTAGTTTTGGCACTTTGTTTCTTTGTTTTGGGGTTTGTTTTGCTTGTTAGCAGAAACAGAATATGAAAGACATTTGAGTCCAGAGAGAGGTTCATTTCTTTAACTGGTATTTAAACATAATCTTTTATGCTTATCCACAAATGGCTCAGTGTTTGACATCTGTTGGAAAATGCCTTCAATTCTGCATGGAGGCCAATGCCAATGGACAACTTTTTCTGCTTGAAATTCCTTGCAGGATCTGAACTTGTGCTTCTCTTTGAGTTTTCAGAAAACATTATCTCCAGTTCTACAATGTCATTCTCTAACAGCAAAGGCTTTTAAATTTTATATGGATATGTTTGTCTGAGAAGACATGGGAAAAATTACTAAGGCATAGTGGCTTTTTTCTTAAATGTTTATGATGGCAGTTTATTAAAACATTAAACTAGGCTCATCCTAAGAGACTCTTAGATTGAGGGTAAGAGAAGGAGGAATAAACAACATCATTCAGAACAACAGAAACCAAAGAATCCAATAGTATCTTACTTAGCATTTAACTTGGCACACATTTTTTGTTTAAAATATGTAGTTCTGTTATGCTTTGCACTTCTAGAAATACGTGTAGCTATACATCCCATTAAGTTTTCTGATTTCTGTTTAATACTTGACTGAAATTTTACCCAGTGCTCTTTCCCAGAGTTCGTTCTCGTAGTCCATGCAGTTTGCAGACCTGTACCCATAAAATGTTATTGCTTACAGTTGTGGATCTGATAACGCTGGAAGCTGAGGCTCCTTTGTGACAGACCTCCTTTAAAGCAACAAAAGGAAAAGTACATATTGCATTTGTGCTATAGAAATGATTTATAGCATTGTATGGCAGTGGTATTTTGCTACATTGAAAACTAATTACTTTTAGAAGGCAGAAATATACAGGGGGGTTTTAAGAGTTTAAGAAGGGATTTCAGAGCATTTTTCTTAAATGCTGACGTGTCCTCAGTGAAATGGTGACTGTAAGATGTTGAGTGATGGGATTAAGCATTGTGTATGTATTTTGTTGTTTTACTTCTTGAGGAAAATGTGAATATTGAAGAGGAATTTAAATGTGGAAGAATGGTGGTGTGTAAAACTGGAGCAAGCTTGCAGAGAAGAGTGAATAGACTGGCTCGGGATACCAGATGCTAACTTAGCAGCTGCTTTTTCTCTTGTTTTTGTTTCATTTTTGTGAAACCTTGCTTTCAGCAGTGTTTTCATAACAGAATAGTTAAAGCTTATCTGTGGATCTGTCACTCAGCATAGGTGCACAGAACCACAGGAATTATCAGCCTTTTTGGATGGAAACTTATTGCTCCTGCTCTGGGATGCTGGGTTTTTGTTGTTTGGGTGTTTTTTTCTTGGTCAGTGTAGAACATCTGGCTTTTTATCCTTTGTTCTCTGTATCCAGATTTAATGGTTACAGTCCAAATGCTTTTATTACATTACTTCTGTTCGTGGATGTTGGAAGAGTTTTTAGGAGTGTTGGGTTTGGTGCAATCCAGAACAGTTCATTTTCTGCCGGCAGTGCTGCTGCATAAGAGTGAGATTTTTCCTTCCTTTCCTCAGAAAACAGATGCTTTTGGGGATATACTTGTTCAAGTCTGAGAACTGGCTAATGTGCCTTTTGTTAGAAGGTCTACTTTAAAAAAATGTATCTGTTAGCCATTTAATGACAGTTAAAGAAAATTTCATGAGGCTCCATAGAAATATGGTTGAAGGACCTGTGTTGGAGTTAAAGTTACCCAGTTAAAACCTAATAAAAAGGGTCTCTTAGATGTTATTTATTCCTGTCATGAAGTTCACGTGGTGCAAGAATTCATCAGACTAAGTATGTCTCTACTCACCAAGACAAAATGAATGAGCTGTGGGAGTTCATTTTCCTTGCATTGACAGGAGTTGCTGGACTGCCTTCTGTTTTGTTTGAATCCAAAAATATGAAACATGGCAGCAAAGTATTGTGTTCTTAAATTCGTTATCTGTTTTAGCAGACTGTTGGGTTTTTCTAATTTAGCTGTATGGCCTAGCCTTTAGGTGACATAGGAGAGTTGCACTTCTCCTATATTTACTTTGTGTATATAGATTTTGGAGTTACTCTTCTGGAAGCAGGACAGTAAAAGTGAGGTACTCACAAGTCGTGCTAGGCTGTGGCTGTGATTTGGAGACACCTGCTCAGAGGAGCAGACCAGGTTACTGCAAGCTTCATGTCTAGATTTTTGTCTTGCTGGTTACAAATCTAATAAAATAATATGAGCTGAACTGCAGGTAATAGTTGAATTCATAATTTAGGCAAGCTGTCTGAGCTTTCAGTACCTATGAGGTTACAGGAATTGGTGCCAGTGCTTTCAAACTATCACAGCTAACTATTGGTTGAATTACTGTTCAGTTTGATACGATTGCATTTCTTCTTTTTGAAGAATAGAGTTTTGGAACTGTTTGGTGGAGTTTATTCCAATGTAGTGGAAATAATTGTTGAAAAAATTGAAATCTGGTATCTTTCAGTTCCTTGCAGGTGGGGCTGCCCTGGCCCCCATGTTGAATTTTAAACAAATGTAGCTGATCAGGAATAGTTTACATTAAACTAGCATAAGAATATAATTTCATTCTTCTGTTAAATAGTAATAAGGAATAATGAAGACAGCCATGTGACTATCTATTATTAATGTTTAAAAGAGATGCTTGGAAACTGGGGCCGGAAAATAAGGTGTCCATAATTCCTGTTGTAGCTGTACTAAAAAGCCTCAGGAAGCTGTTCCCACAATGGAAATAAGGACATTCCCTGTCTCGGCATCCTTTTAATGTTATTCTGAAGATAAACATGAAATCTGTTCTTCTCGTACTGCTCAGTAAATTGAGTCAGGATAATATTTCTCTGTGAGACCTGTTTAGAGATGCTATGATTGACATCATACTGAGTGCTTTTTCAAAGCACTGCATGAGCCAGAGGCTGGCAGGAAAAGCACCCAAAACTTTTTGGCATTATAGTTAATAACATCCTGATTCGTTGTTGGATTATTTCATCAGTGTTTGTTCATGGGTGTATTTTCTGTAACATGGTTCACAACATAAGCTTGCCTAAAATGCAGTCAGGTATAAAAGTTTTGGTACCGTTGCAGTTCAGCGTCCTTTCAGTTCTGCTGGTGGACGGTTACAAATTCTTCCTGAGATCTGCTAACTCAGCCTTCTTGGCTGTCCTATGGAGAATGCTGCTCTTAATGTGGCATCAAATGGATATGTAGCGTTACACCAGAACCCACTGGTCCAGGCAGTAAGTGAGCGGTCTCCTGTGCAGCCCGTTATGGACTAATGAGGCGTTTTGCAGAAGCATCGCGATGGTGGTGTCGTATATGCTATATGATGTATGTGTCATATATTTGCTATAGCAAAGCACACAGCTAATGGGAAAGGGAAGAACATAAAAGTAACGTGGTGAATGGTTTGTCCTAGCTGGGGAACTCTCCTGTGATGTTTACGTTCCAATTCTTCTTCCTCTCTGGGCAAGACATTCTACAGAGAGAAGCTCAGTCAGCTAACTCATACTTACAAGGTTCATCATAGCAGTTGTCCTAAGCTTTCTTACTACGCCGATAAGCTAAGTCTGTCTTCAGTCTTCGCCAACGATTGTTTCCTTGAAGAAGGGGTTAGGTTGTATGGTTAGGTAGGACTGTTTTATTCATTTTCTGTGTTAAATGTACTTAATTAAAGAAATAATCGCAAGTACTTTGTAACACAGATACTATGCAGTCAAAAATAGCTTTTGGACAAGCGTTATCAGCTTCTTGAGGTATCTGGCACTTTTGGAGAGCATACAAAGTGATGGGACCTGAGGGGTAATTTAATTTTTTGCCTCTCCACTCTTACTTTCTCCAGCTTAGAGAGTTTCATGTAACTTAGTCTTTTTCCATTTCAAACAAACAAACTCCCTAAAAATTATATTCAGCATTTTGATTGTTAATTTCACATCATTTACTGTTAGAAAGCTACTGTTGTGATCACATTACCTGATTCCACATGTATTTGCAAGGGGTTTTATGCAAATCTCTGTTCTTATTAATGGTTATCCATGAATTCACATTGTTATTACTGACTACTGAGACAATAAGATTTTCAAGGTTTTTTTTACGTTTCTTTTCAATTTAAAATAAATACGTTGCCACAAATGGTTCATTGGGTTTCAGACATATTTTAGGGACATCTTACTTTAACGTGCTACAGTACTTTTTCTTTCTCTGTTATATTGTTTCTCTTCTAAAAATCCAGTAAGGTTGATTTTGTTCTTTATAAGCGTTAGAGTTTCTCTTTTATCCCAAATGCAGTGTAAAACTTCAAACACATACGTGTGATTTCAGGTTAACGTAACAGTGTGTCTGAGCCACTTCCACATTCTACATTTTGGCTTCTTTTTATGTTCAATCCCACTTGCAAATATATTTTGCCAGTCAGTTTTATTTATTATCTTCCTCATACAGACTTGGCTCCCTTTGCTTCTGGCTCACGTAGTCCATTGTTTACGGTAATGTAGGAGAGCAGTATTAGCCTTTATTGTACACATCCTCTTTTTATTTGTTCTTTCGCAACCTTTAAATCACTTAATTCTTTCATTACTTTGCTTTAAGCTAGCTTTTTGAAAAGGGTAATTCCATGTGTGTATTTCAAGCTGATGCCGTATAGAATAGATCAGTGATATCTCAACCTCTTCTCTGCCAAGCCTTATTTTAAACCGCAAAACGTCGTGATCCTTTTCCCTTCTAGTCATGATCAAAGGAGAATTTTTAGATTTCTCTCTAAGGCTGAGTCTCCCTGTTAACAGTTTATGTAATACAGCATTTTGCTAGTCTTCTTTTCATGGCACTTTGTACTGCTCATGGATTTCTAAAATGCAAATCTGGGGCTTGTTGCTGCTCATCTTTCCACTCATCTGAATTTACAATCACATATTCCTAGGTGCTTTTTTAAAACACAGTTTTAAAAAACAGTTTTCTGTTTCCTCTTGATTTCTACCCCCACCCCTCCTTCTCGGACTGTATCGGGTATTAAGCTTGTTTTTTCAGATATAGCATTTAGGGACTTCTGAAAAAAGGTCCTAAGACACCTCCTTTGAAGGCTTTAGGTAAAGTGACACTGAGAATATTGTGATGATTTTAAAAATCAATCTAGTAATGAGGTATGGGATGGGGGGCAGTTGAGGAATATCTAGGGACTCTCAGGGGATTCAGATACGGGTGATATCCGTGATGAAACGTCGTCTGGTCAGGGAGGAGTTGAACAACTTTTTGTGTTTTCCTTAGTTCAAGCTGACATGAGAAGTTGGAAACACCCAACCATCAGATGCCAGGGAAACAGGGTAAGCTGGCAGTGGGCTTGAGGGGAGGGATAGGGCACAAACCAAATTGTATGTTAAAGACCATGAAAGGCAGGTGTACTTTAAAGCTGGTTACAATCTCTCTCTTCCTGTACTGTTACACTAGTGCACAGTGCTGTTAAAAGCGGAAGAAACTTGAATGTTTTGAGGTATCGGTCTTGCAGGTAGATGTGGTAGAGCAGATTCTCACGTCTCGATGGTGTTAAGCTGTAGGTCCGTATCACTTGTAGTAGGAAACCTAAATCTGTAAGAAATTTTAATTTAACGAAAGGGTCACGTAGCATCTAGATTTTTTCAATGAACTCTGAACTGTTTGGAAGTAATAGTTTTGAGCACAGAAAATGGGTTTTCCTTTGAAGAGCACTGTGCAATCTTGATGCTCTTTTTTTTTACCTTACATTGAACGAATCTTCTAAAAATAGACCATTTTTACTTTTCGAACCTTAAATGCTCTAATGAAAAAACACTTAAGAACTTATTATTTAAGGAGGCTGGGATATTTCTTATAAAAAGTAGGTTTTCATAAAGTGTGCTTGGTTTTTTAGCAATTATGATTCTCTTCAGTTTTGAAAGTGTGACTGTAGAGAGTTCAGGATATGCTTTAATGTTAATTTAGAAAATAAGGGGGTCAAAGAGGTGGAAAGCGTGGTTAACAGGCTTGATAAGGAGCTTTGGGAAAAACAGTAAGTGCTGTGAATGGACTGCATTTTGCTTCATCAAATACAGTAGGGAAATCCATGGAATGATTTTGAAAGAATTATTTGTAACTCCTTGCTGATGTTATTTAAAGGGTCAGAAATTCAACAGTCACAGTTTTGTAAGCCTTTTTTTTTTATAATAACCATCTATGATTTCTGTAAATGTGAAAGCAGAGACAAAGATTCACAGTTGTTTTCTAACACGTTGGAGGAGGGCTCATATGATGAGGGATAAGATAAAATAGAATTCTTCTCACTGAAAGAGGTTTTCAGGTTGTAATAAAATTTGCCATATGCGGTCTGAGAGGTGCGATATCTAAACTGCCTAATCTTGCTTGGGGAAGTTAGTATGGAATGATAAATTAAAAATAAGGCTAGATAGTAAATTTTGAGAACAAAACGTAAAATGTAGTTTCGTTAGATAATCCGTGTCATCACGTATCTTATGTTTTCAGAGTAAAGTAAATGGTGCTTTTGTCATCTAATTAGAGAAGAATAGTGTGTATATGTTAAAGCACAGGAATGTTGTGGTAGATAGACATATGTATTTAGTATAAATTTGGGAATATCTGTATATAGCTCAGTAAGCTGTCAATTTAATCCAAAATAATTTGCAGATTTGTATTAATTTATTCTCATTTTATTTTGCCTCTTTCTAACCATACAACAGTATACAAAGCTTTGGGGGGATTATATTTCAACACAACCTGTTGTGATGCATTTGGAATAGCTTTCTGTGCTTAATTAATAAATGTACGAGAAGCTGTAGCTCTCAGGGATTAGCAGCAGATAAAAGATGTACTGTGTTTAACAGGACACACTTGTATGCAGGGCCTCAGGCCAGTAGTTCAGTTATCTGCTGGGGAATATAGTCAAGGCTTTGACTTCAGACTTTTGTGCAGTTGATTCACAGTTAATCATGAGGTAGAAATACGATTTGATTATAACGTGATAATAGATAAGAAAGATGAGTTCTGGCAAAGCAACATTTAGTCTCAAAATAAGATGTCCTGTCTGGGTACTGAGACCGTGACATAATGGCGATAAGTGCCATAGCAATGCTTAAATAATAATAATAGTAGTAATAATAATAATAATACCACAACACTTAAGTGGCCCATGAATGTAGAGCGTAGATGTTCCACATCTTCCGCTTAAGATTTCCTTCTGTCTTGATGTTGGTGGTTGGGATTTTGAGAAGCAAGTTCTTTAGTGGTGTGTCTGCCAGTGTCTTTGAACAAGGCTGCCGAAATGCCTTGGCAGTTTGAGCAGGACTGGGTGTTGCATATTGAAAGGAAAAACAAAAAATAAAGATGCTCCTGTGAGCAGCTAATGATAGGAAAGTTGCTAGGGACTGAATAGATCTGGTTATTCAACATCAGATCAAACCTAACCACAGCGTATTGGAAACAGTCTTCAAAGGTTGGCAGGACTGGTCTGTATTAACTGCAGAGCTTAGGGTGATTAAAAGGGCGGTCTGCTGGAGTAGCGGGCTGCAGCTCTATGGTGCGTTCAGCAGCTGAGCTGACATTTTCAAAGGAACTCGTCTGGTACTTCTTCGGTATGTCTGTATTAAAAATATACATTCTTATACTCTTAATGGTCTAGAGATATCTGGGATATTGTCGGTGTGGATGTTTTTCTGCAAACTGGCAGCTGCATTCAGCTGTAGATGTAAAAACATACTGTAGCTAAAAGTAAATTTTGGATTTTTTTCATGGAGGCAAAATACATTTCAGTTTTAAAACTTGGTGTTCATGTTATAGCCAAAATGGATGAATTTTTTTCTCAAACCAAAAGGCATCAATTAAGAAAGCGAGGAGAGAAGTGTTATTTAGAAACACTGGCATAATATCAAGTGCAATTTACATTGGAGTTATGCAACTTTTTTTTAAAAAAAAGCTTATTTCATGGCTGAAAACATTTTGCTGGTTTCAGTGTAGTTTAAATGAGCCTTATTTTCAGTGGAGATTAATATGTGTATCTGGGGACACATCCTGGGTCTGAAAGTAGAGGTTCTTAGAAATGCTAAACCTTCATATGTTATAAAGATGCAAAGCTGTGTGGTATGTATAAAGAAGTGAATGTTTTCAGGATCTGCAGATGCATGTTTGAAATAAATGGGAAAAAGTTGCTATTTTTATTTCTGACCAAAATACAGAAAATACAGCTTACCTTTTTCCTTGTCTGTATTTTTTGTTAGTTTTTATGTAACATTTCTGAGAATGTTATTTGATGATGTTTTCTAACTTCTAAAGCAGATTTAGAAGAAAGTATCAATGAACACGAGTTGGAGCCTTCACCTCCCAAAGGAAAAAGGAGGGGTCGTAAGGGAAAACCAAGAAAAACAAACTTAAAAGGGCAATCAGAAGACACTAGATCTACGTCCTCACATGGCACAGATGAAATAGAAAGCAGTTCCTATGTAAGCAGTAAATATGCTAAACTTCTTAGAAGACAGAATTGCATATTTCTTCTCTGCAAATATAATTTTTATTAAAAAACTGCATTTGTCTGAGCCTCCAGCTGGTGGCCACAGGCTTTTAAAAATTACAACCTTATTTGTAACCCAGCAGTATATTTTAGTAAAATGTTTTTCTTTCAGAGAGACAGGTCTCCCCACAGAAGCAGCCCCAGTGATACAAAACCTAAATGTGGATTCTGTCATGCAGGTGAAGAAGAAAATGAAGCTAGAGGAAAGCTTCATATATTTAATGCCAAAAAGGCTGCAGCACACTATAAGTGCATGGTGAGTAACAGTATTGTTGTTAACCAGTCTGTTATGTGAATTTTATCTGAAACACTGTTTTGGATTTTAATACAGTACCCTCACGTGTAATTATGCGTGAGCATTGTCTGTGTGATGATCTCTTTAGGCACTGAAGTGTTGTGAAGTGAGCAATTCATTTATTTTCACTGCAAGCAATGTGGATAAAAGTTGGCGACGTGCTAAGAGATGGAATTAGCTCAGGGAAACTCTTTAGCTTATTAAAAATGCTCCCTTAGTGTCTAAATGCATACCCAATATCTAAAAAGGAAAACAAAACCCAGTTTTAGCTAGAAGAATCCGCTCCAGAAATAAAACTCCTTTACAGTCATTCAGACAAAATCCAGGAAGAATCGGTGAACTTCTTAAATTTTCTGACCAATTGATTCAGGGTGTGTGACTCAGAGTGGGACATGGCAGTTCTGGAAAACCCTTGCCTTTAGATGGTCACGTTTCTAGAACTGTCCACTTGAAAAGAATCTGTTCATGTCAATGAACATGTGTGGATAGCACTATCTTTCATCTCACTCTTTCTGTGAATGAGGTAGGACTTTGACTCACAAACTTCAGTGGTTCCTGTTGTAGCTCAAAATTAATAAGTAGTCCAGGCAATCCGTGGCTTATTGATTGTCTTCCTCTGCTGAGCCTTGCTAAACTGAGAGCTGGTGTGTGCCAGCAGCCTTGAGTCTTCGAGTACTCTTTGATACTTTGTGTACCTGAATTTCAGTTTTAAGACAGTTTAAACTGAATATACCAGGATGGTGGTGGTAGGGGTGGTACTCCCAGGCTCCATCGTCATCCCTCAGGGCTTTTCAGGTACGTTGACATCAGCCAGGAAGGAAATTGAATAGTCCTAAAAAGTTCAGTGGTGTAATCGATAATACTGCCCATTTATTACTTTGTATCTTCATCATGTCATTATTTCTTGCCTGCTCCTTTGTCTTTTAAAATACATTTCTCCAAGGCATCAAATGTAATGAAAGCAGTCAGGTGGATATCGGAAGGCGTATTCACGATATCGATTACTCAGTTAGTGTGGGGGTTTTTTCCTAGTGTTTTGGTTCAGTATTCAGTTACTCCTGCACTTAAAAAAAATTCTAATTGCGTTGGTGACCTGAGATTATTTTGGACTTGCTTGTTTCACAGTTGTTCTCTTCTGGCACTGTCCAGCTAACAACAACTTCAAGGGCAGAGTTTGGTGATTTTGATATCAAAACTGTACTTCAAGAAATCAAGAGAGGAAAAAGAATGGTATGTATCTGCAGAATGGGATGAACACGTTGCTGATTTTGTTAAGGTGTATATAGCTCTGCCTCTTGCCTTTTGCGAAACAATCTTCTCTGTTTCTAAACACAAAATTTAAACGTGTGATTACTTTTGGGACAGGTAGCCAGATAGGAATCACCTTAAAAACTAGTGGTGGTTGAACATGTAGTGTTTAGGGTTCTTTACGACAATGCACATTGTAAATTATCGTTAGCCTTCCTGTAGAAGAGCATCAGCTTTGGATCCTGTGTTACTAAAAGTACACTCTATAAAACTACAAATAAACTTTTGATGTTTTAATATGAAAATGTATTAAGGCTTCATCGATGGGGATGTTGGTAAAATTTTGCATTGTGTTTTATTAAAATTCAAGGGGTTTTTTAAAAGAAATTTATGTAGGGATAAAAATAAAAAATAAAAAAACCAACTTCTATCAATATTGTTCCTTGAAAAAACACCATTTCAGATTCTTCATATATTAACGTACTAACTTCAGTGGCAATGAAATTATACTGGAAATGTAATAATACATGCAATTGGGTAGCGATCTTCAGTGCAATGGACAGGTAAATCCTAGTGTTCATTGTTGAATAGATTAGTATTAAAATAATTTCTGTTTTACAATACCTTTGATGAACTTTTCATTGAAAGGATGATTCCAAAATGGTAGCTGTGAATATGAGGAACACTAAACTGAATACTAAAGAGACAAGAGACTGAAAGGCTGAACCTGTGCCTTTCTCTTCTTTCCCCTGCACAGAAATGCACACTTTGCAGCCAGCCTGGTGCTACTATTGGGTGTGAAATTAAAGCCTGCATAAAGACATACCATTACCACTGTGGAGTAGAAGACAAAGCTAAATACATTGAGAATATGTCACGAGGAATTTATAAGTAAGGACCTATGTCATTCCTGAACCTATAATGAAAGTGAAGATACTTCATGACACTTTTTCTGCCTAACTTGGCTAGTTAAGCATATTATTAAAAAATAATGTAATTTAAAATTGTATTTTTAAGTAATTGTTGACTTTTGCAAAATATTTCATTTACTCTGCTAATTTAATATAATGTTATAACATGAAAAATAAGAAAAACAATTATTTGACTTCCACTTTCCTCCTCGATTGATCTGTAATTTATATTGAGGATAATTTAAGTGGATAATTTAAGTCATTATTCCTCCCTATTGACGTGTTTTGTAGCTTATTTTCATGGGTTTTTTTTTTAGTTTGGGTGGTTGGGGTTTTTTGGACCCTGTAACTTTCCATACTTGCCTGCTTGAACTGCTGGTGGTTAGTGACTTGCTGCATTTGAGCTGCCAGCGTGGTTGTGCCCACAAGAGGGCATTCATTCTCTGAGCAGTGGAGGAGTAGTTCTTGAAAACTGGAATTTATCGACGTTTTGTTGGCTAGTTTTCAACCTTGTTTTCTTTCTCAGTTTAACTGGTGCTTGACTGGAAACCACAAATGACTTGGGTTAGCAATTGACTTGTACCACATCTCAAAACTAATTGAGAGGAAAGTCTGGTTTTGATAGATGTTTTCAGTAAAAGTCCTCACTGTTTCTTTTATTGTGCTAGACTCTATTGTAAAAACCATAGTGGAAATGATGAAAGAGATGAAGAGGATGAAGAAAGAGAAAGCAAAAGCCGTGGCAAATCAGGCACTGACCATAATGACATTCCTCAGCAGCAGCTCAATGGAAACTAGGTATGGAAGTTACTCCTGGCAGATCTGTTACCAAGACTGAGACGCAATATACATTTAATGTAGTTTATTGCAGTGAAGTATTTAAATCTAGTGTATGCAGATAAGTACTCTTTATTGGCATACTGTAGAAAAATGGGGAGGATGTGTTGTTTTTTAAATCCAGCTGACTTTGTAACAGTGTAAGAAGGGAGGCCCTTATTTTTATCACCAAATAGAGATGTAATGTCAGAGCTGCTAAATGCTTTTCTGTATGATTTTAAATTTACTATTGTTTTCATCATTTTTTAAACAGGTTCAAGGGACAGAGTTATAGAACTGGGAATGGCTAAGACATCATAACTACTAATTCTTTTATATTGTTTTCTAAAATCAGAAAAGGGTTAGTAACTTTTTACTACCCAGCTCTGTTAGAAATTTCATTGAACTGCCTGAAACGTTCATGTGCGTGAGCCTTCAGTAAGTGGCAGAGTTTTACATGTCAATATTATGTAGTTTGTAGTCTGCAGTGTCTGGAAAAAATGAAACACTATATAAATGATATGTAATATGTACCGTGTCAAAAGTTGAGGCAGACATTGAAATGAAGTAAGATCTATATTTCTGGACTGAATAAATACCTTAAGATTTGGAATGCGTAAGTTGAATAGTGGATTCATGCAATGAGGGAAGATCTTAGCTAGTTAACAACACGGACAAGTTCGTGGTGGCAGCAAGCTGGTACTTTGTGAATTTTGTGTTTTCTTCATATGGAGGCTATATATGGGAAAGCCACTCTCTGTTTTTGCTTGCAAAGCACACAGTAGGAAAGGACTCAGTGTACACCGAAGCACGCTTGAACATTTCAGGTTGTTCCTGTTGCGATTGCTCAGTCCGCCCAGCATTGTTTGAATGCGGGAGATTTACTTGAGCAGCTGCTGGTTCTGAGCTGTGAGCTTTAGAACTCATGCCAAAGGGCTGTAGTTCATCCTTTCCCCAACGACCCACCTCTTTCTGTGTCCCTGATTTACAAAAAACACTTCACTAAGTGTGATTAAAACCTTACTATACAAATGTTTGGACTCTGCAGCCCAGTCTCTTTTACTTCAGACTTACAACTCTTAACTCGCTATGGAATTCAGCCACCATATCTGACATCCATACCTCAAGTGTTCTGTGTCATGTGGAGCACTTCATGTTTTGTCCAGAATATGCATAAAGGTCCCATAGTCTGTAAGAAGAATGAGGAAAGAACCTTTTTTTTGCTAGACTGGTATTTATTTTTTAATCTTATGACCACTATACGAGAAACTTTGCTTATCAGCCGTATTGTTTTAGTGATTATTTTTTCTCTTTCTGTCAAGTCCACAATCATGTCATGGAGTTCTACTTGCTAGAGTTTGATGTTCCTTTAGGGAATAATCAGATCTAGGCTATACCAAACCTAACAGATCGGTCCTCTGACTGATTTCAGAACACCTTGTCATTTCTAATGGCTCCTAGCTTCTTCAATTGGTCTGTTAAAGCACATTCACAGACTTACTTAAATAAAACCAAAAAGCTGACTCTAGTCCACATGTTTGTCTGTTGCTATCACATCACGTTGTTTGTGTAGGGTTTTAACTTCTTTCACTCTGAACTCCCAACAAAGCTCTGGATTTGAAGGAAGGAAACAAGCAAAATACACTGATTTGACTATAAACTGCTACACTTTTTCTGTGATTGGTATTGCAAAAACAGTTCATTTGTAACATGAGTTTCTGTAGCATTTTTTACTTGTATTTTTAAAAGATTTAACGTGTGTCATTTGTCTTCTTATGCATTCCCTTAATGTCTTGAGGGACTCAATTACTGTATATTGGAGTTTCTAACATTTTACCTGTTAGAATTCAATCAATTCTCTTTGCTTTCCTGGAGAATAATGCTGTTTTGGAAAGAAATATTGCTGTGTACATAAAATATTCAGTTACTGCGCTAAACATGATGCCATTGATCATTTTTATTTTGTATTTGTAACTTTCAAAATTAAAAGTGTGACTTGAATTGCAATGACAGATCGATTATTGAAATTGTCTATCAAGGTGTTTTGTTTCTCCTAGAATATGAACACTTTTCAGCCACTCAGAACAGAATGCAAAATAACATCCTTCAGTGTTTAAATTACTTCTAGATTTGTGCCTCAGACATGGCCCTCCCATAGAATAAAGGCACTTAGTTTGCAGGTACTGTATTTTTAACTAAGGTTGCATGGGGTAGATCTGCCAGCATACTGATTGTGTTCGAGACTGAGCTCTAATTCGTAGTGTGTCAGTTGCTTAATATAATATTCAGTTCAATAACTCCTCTGTTGTGAAATAAATTACCCCATTCCATGCCTTGAAGAAGCAGAACAGCACTTTACCTTTGGGTAGCAGAAAAGTAAGTGGCTGGTTTACCTGTTACCTCTTTGTGCTGAGATGGCCTGAGCTTTCATTAATTCAGAATTCATGGAAACAAAGTCAGAAGCAAAAATCTTTTGTCTTATAAGCCTCAAATTTGTCATAACTGACTTCAACTCATGTATGCTGGGTAAAAGTGCCTTACAATGTAAAAATTGTATTTATATGTTCCCAAGTAGCATCACCTGCTGGGGAGTAATTCTGTTGTGGTGTTAATATTTAGAAGAAATGTACCTCAGCAGTGTATTTACTGTACATCTCTTACGTCCTTAATTGTAGTTTGAAAAAGCATGGCAATGTATGATAGTATACAACATTTACATCATTTTTTTAAATACTGCCATTACTGTCTTTTCATGTGTATTTTAGCTTGGAATTTCAGACAGTCTGATTCTTTTTTTATTTTATTTTTTTTGTAAAGCAATGTAATCTTTGCAAGCGTATATTGAAGATTATTCTGGAGCATCTACTGCCTTCCCAGAAATGTTAGAAGTAATGGAAGTGCTCTATAGGTGAAATAGGTATGTTTAAATTAGCTAGTTAAATTAATGCAGTCCATTTGTTACTGAGATTTTTTTTTTTAATAGGCACCTTCTGCTTTCATCTCGCAATCGGAGAACTCGTAAATTTAACAAAACTCGTCTTATGAAACTGGTTTCACTTTTATTTAATTTTGGAGTTTCATTTTGCCTTTGGGCATTTCTTTTGCTTGCAAGAGTAGTGTGTGCTGTTTAAGACACCAGGAATGCACTGAGAAGGGAGGCTTCTCCCCAGCTCCCTGTATCTCTTTATTCACAGATCTCCCCAACTCACTGTATCTCTACATCAGCAGATCTGTGATTGTGCTATACTAGAAAGGACTGTACCAAGGAAGGACAGGAATCAGAAGATGATCGGTCAGATAACTTGAGGATGCAGCTGGTGTAACGCCAGGGTCTCAAGGTGTGATCAAACACTGTAGTACTCCATTTCAAGGAAGGGTGAAAGGCCGGTTCAATACCAGCAGCAGCGCAGGTAGCGAGGATGAGATGGGTTAGCTGATCAAAAGTTCTGCTCATTCAGCAGGTGGTGATCCACAGGAGGTTCTGTGATAGGGCTTTAGTAGGAGTTGCACCAGCTTCACTCCGGGAGGGCAGCAGTAAGTCCATCACCTACGTTCCACAGAGGTTGACCTTTAGGTATGAAGAGCTGTGCTGATCTGGAGTGGTGTGATTATACTGAATCTGGCCCTGAGCTGTAACACAAAGGAAGAGAGCTTCCTTCTTACTGCTGCCTATATGAAAAATAACTTAATGCTAAACCAGAGTGAAAGATGAAGAGGTGATCATCTGTTTGAGATAGCAGACTTATCTGGCAGGTAATATTAATATGCTGAATCAGATTGACAAGAAAATTAATACTCATTAGATGAAATTAAGAGAACTGAAAGTACATTATAGCAAATAGTAGCTGCTCTTCCATGTCACCGGAAACAGATTCCACTGTATTAGTAACGGAGGTTAAAAAACAGAACACAGCTCTTGATCAATGTGCTTGTTGAAGCCATTTCTATAGGTGCATACGTATGTACGTTCATTCGTCAGCAGTGACATCTCAACCCTTCAAGGATCCTGGAGAACTGTTGCTTGTCAAAAAGCACTCAGGTTAGGCTAACATTTGCAGCTTTTGCTCTAGCATACATTTACATTAGGTGTAAAGACAAGGAATGTATGAAAGAGGGTAAATGCATTCCTATCTACAATGTTATGTATATTTTGTTCCTGTTATATTGGCTTTACTTCCAAAGTTGTAGTTTGCAGTATTAGTTTCTTTTTATTGGTATCCTTGCATCTATATATTCAATAAATGAATTATGAATTTCATATGTGCATATCTGTCCTTTTTCTGAAAGCATAACTTCAAAGCTGTAATTTTAATGCATAATTGCAGTATTTTTTATTGAAACAGGCCCATGAAAACTTTACCAGGAGAGAAGTGAGAATGCATACTTACAGTATGCCGCTCAGTCAGTGGTAACTCTGCGTATTTGTGTATCTTTTTGACTTCGTGCAATGAGTAAGCTGCTTTGCATTTACCTCTAGTTAATAATGTGAAGTGACTGACTCGCTAAAGGTTTCCATTCTCACCTCAAGAACTTTTACCTTTTCCGAAAGCGAATTAATTTAGACTAAGATACGAAGGGAATGCAGAGTGTAATACACTGACGCTGCAGAAGAGCAGCTACATCCAGCGTGCACTTCAGAACTGAACAAATGTAGCATCAGAGATTAACAAAAGATCACTTGAAAAATGCTGGATTCGTCTGAATACGTAACTGTGCAAAGTGAGACAGCAAGACCTTTCAGGGGTTTTAAAGTGGTAAGAAATGTGGGAAGACTCTGTAGGACGAAGAGTCCTGTTGGCCTATTGATGAAGATCTTATTTTCTAACTACACACTCTTACATCATCATCTTAAACAAGGAATTGATTTAATGAGTTTAGCAGGTATTTACTGTGACTTGAGGAAAATCATATCCCAAGTCAGCACAGGCTTACATGTCAGGAAAAAACTGGCATTCATCATTTTCGGATAGGAGTTGCCAAATGATCAGGCCTTGTTGATGATGCGTAATTATTTATACTTTCATTCCACATCTATCTTTGCAAACATTTCTTGAGGAGGTTAATTTAAGACTTTTATTATCAAAGTTGATGTTGGGAGTAGTTTCACCACATGGCTTTTGATGCTATGGAAATTATTACTGGATGCACGTTTATTTGTTCTATTGTTTCTGTGTTTTAATTCAGTCAGCTGGCATCTTTCAAGGAAGTGTAAGATATTGTTGAGGAGCCTTGTCTGCTTTGTGGATGTAGCTTCTCAGTGGAATAGACGTTAGGGCAGAGTAGTGAATACTTCAAGGGGTCTCACATCCTTGCTTATTCTGCCATACATAAGAGTCTGCAGCACAAGCACAACAGTAGTTATTCATTGTGCCTAGATGGGTGAATTACGGTAAATTACTTTCAGGCATTAGATACAAAGGGAGATGCTGCAGACTCTGGAGGCTCAGCGTGTCTCTCTAATGCCACCCACCTGCTCAGAACTCTGTGTCAACAGTTTAAACTGGAAAATTAATGCAATAGTGAAACTACCTGTGAGCTTCTACAACAAAGATCAAATTGTGTCAAACTAATGTTGCTCCTTCTACACCAAGGTACCAAGCTTCCTGAGCAGAGGAGAAGCAGTGGGCACAGCTTTAAGTGACTGATGGCTTCCTGTAAGAAAGTAGGGGAATGTTGTCTGACACCAATTTAAAAGTGAGGTGATGAAAACCTGTTTGGAAGTAATGATAAATCATTCACAGTCAGACTGCAAGGATGTATTGGGTAGGATTCTCTACAGTTCTGCTCTGATTTGATGTTTATTAGTATTTTCACTTACAATTTCGATGGCATATGCTGGTTAAATTGTAGGGAGCACCAGACTCGAGTTAACTACTGACGGAGTAGAAGACAATTACAATTCAAAGTGAACTTGGTCAACTCAAGAGTTAGAATGTCATTCAGTAAATTCCCCAATGGATTTGACAAATGCAGATCTGTCTACTTCAGCAGAAGCAACGATACACAAAGCAGCAGATTTGTTCAGAAGCAGCTGAACGAATACAGGATGGGCCAGGGACAGGACAGGCTGCTGGGGTAGCAGTTGTACAGAAAAGTTCTCTTGGGGTTACAGCCAGGCACCAGCTGAACATGACTCAACAGCATCCTGTTCCTGACAGACAAAACAAAAGAGTTGTTTGGGAATGTACGAACAGGAATGTAGTCTGTAAGGTTCATGACGTGGTCCTTCCTCATGTGGTGGTAGAAAGCCTTTCTTGGAATATGGCATCCAGCTGTAGGCACCGCACTTCATGGAAAATGTGGAGCAGCTGGAGATAACCCAGAGAAAAGTAAAGAGAGGGATGACAGGATGAAAGATTGGGGTTGTTTCGAGGTGATGGGAGAGACAGGTTTTCAAATCTGTAAGAGGTAGCTGCAAAGAAGGAGGAAATAAACACCCTCACTGCTGCAGGTAGGACACAAAAAATAGATTACATTGCAGCAGGAGACATTCAGATTAGACATCAGAATGGGCAACTGGCCTCGGCAGTAGGAAGAGTTAAACTGTGGAATACCTTTCCTTGGCAGGTGGTGGAATTGCTGGAGTTTGAGATTTTAAAGGAAAACTTAGTGGGCATCTTTTGGGGCTGGTACAAAAGTAGGTTGGAGGTGCCGGGGATGCGGCTGACTGAAGTGCCTCCCAGTTTGTAGTTTCTGTGCTGCCCTCCTACATTTTCACACTAAGGTCTTCTGCAAGGACTCAGCTCTACTGTTCTGGAGCAAAACACTGCACTAGCAGAGCTGCTGTGCTTGACCTCAAGGTTCACAGCCATGTGTTTCCTCTTTTGTCTTCTCTTTTAAAATGGTACTTGTGGTAGCAGTAACATCTGCGGGGCAGCAGTAACATCTGGCGTGCTCCTGTGGAACAGCCCACGTCTGCATAGTTACTTTGAACTTTCTGACACCGCCCAGCATAAGGCACTCCCCACTCCTCCATTTAACATTTTTGGGAGTACTTCAACACTACAGCTTTTTGAGTGAATACATCCTACACCTTGAATTTGTGTTTCTATTGTGTAAGAATAAGCAAAGTGACAACAGTATTTTATAGGAACATATGGGTGGGATTAGCACACACAACTCCTTGATATTTCTTAATTGCATGTGCACTGGGATGATACAGAGTTTGGAGTGACTGATCCCTTACCCGAGCTTTACAGAACTATTCTGGCAGGAATCTTAAACTTCTACTTGATTTTTTTTTTGCCAGAGGTGGTCTCTTACTTGGTTTAAACTGAGTTCTCTGCTTTTATTTTTCCTAAAACAACATTCCAACTGAGAAGAGAGCAACCAGGGCTGGCACTGCCCCGCTCTTTGTTCCCTGGATAGACGTGCAGGTTGCTTGGCACATGTGCAATACCCTTTTTCACACTGCTGGCCAAAAAAATGTCCGTTTTCCTGTGCAAAGACTCCCTGCCAGTGGAGGGCATTACAGAGGGCTGGGGGGCATGAGGAGAAAGAAACTCACTCCCTAATTGTACACTAAAAATAGGCTGATGCTGTGCAAACAGCTTTGCTGTGGACTTCCTTCTGGCATGCAGCCATGCAGCTGCCTTACAGTTTTAAGCCCAGATGCATCTCCAAAATAAGAAGTCACTGAAGTTAAACACAGTCAGCAATGCTTTCAATCATATTACTCCCTGTGTTGTATCAATTTTAGCTGCTTCTACAGTGCAGGTACCTTACTCGGGATCTAAGTTCAAACTTACTTGAACCATGGTTAAGATTGGCACTGGTAATCCCTGAAGTCTACAAAGTTCAAAGCAAGGAGGAGGACTTCAATCTAAAACTGAAATATTCAGGTGACATGTCCAAAAAGTGCTTTCCTGCAGAGTAAGAACTGCAGTAGCTGGGCTGCAAAAGGTTTTTTGAGCTCTCCAGGTTCCTGTGAACTAAACATCCTTAAATTCTGACAGGACAATATGAAATTGGAAAGTCTGTTCCCTAAATGAGACTAATTTAAAAAGAATAAACATAAGGCTCTCTAGGCCGTTGGACTGTGACAGAAGTGATTCATTCAGGCCTTGAAGCCTGCGGGTTATTTGGTTTTACCATATTCTCCTGAGATTTTTACCTCCTTAGTAGTGCCAACTTTTTGCCCTAAAATAAATCACGTCACATTATTCTGTAAGCTTTGACTATGAAGACCGTTGTTTCAATTGAAGTATCAAACTTCCTTGTTCTTTGTTTCAATAGTTGTTGATTGTTTACACATAATAAAACTCATCTTTTCCTTTATCCTGATTTCTCATTAGTAGCAAGAATATTTTCCGAGACAGTAATTAAATCTCTGGGTCACGGAGAATGACTGAAAGTGCAGTAATTTTGAGTAGCTGTTTTTTCCCTCTCTTCATTTTTTATTGACACAGACTCAGCTTTTATTTGAATCCCCTGTATCCCATTATCTGATTTGTGCAGCAATTAAGCAGAAGATCAGTGTCATTGTACTTTGCATTCTTTTTGAACTCTCATCAACAGCAGGACCACGCTGGTCTGTAAGTTTGTAATTTAAGATGCCCTTGGTGGGGGTTCAAAGAGTCAGGAGCTCCAGTCTGCCTCACTTTCCCTTGGAAAGCCTTTCTGATGCTGCCCAACAATATTTACAGCAGATGGGAACTGAGTTTTGGAAAACTTTTCCAGCCTCTGAGGAAACCATGCAACCTGAGACTTAGATAAGCCTTGGTGAATCTAAAAACTTGATGCTATCACTGTGTAAAACTTGTATTAGCCCATCAGATAGCACAGATTTACAATCTGAGGAGGGGATTTCAGTTAACAGATCAAATTAAGAGCAGAGGTCTGGCCAAAAAAAAGTTATTTGAAGAAAAATTCTCCTATTATCATCTCTGTTGAGCACTTTATTATCTCTCACATTTCTGCAAATACAGGTATAGGTGCTCTGTTCTGCAATTAACTGAATATACTGTTTGCTACATAGGGTTAGTGTCTGCAGCCAGGTAGGTTCAAAAAGCATCAAGCTTATTTCTTTTTCTGGGACCTTCAGCTTTCTAGCTGTCTGGAGAGAGGTTTCAGATGAGGTCCTGTTTCCTCCATCCCAGAAGAAAAGTTGTTTTCTCCCCTTGCTGTGGGGCCTGGCTGTCCTTTTGAGAACAGTTCTCCCCCTTCCCATTCCCATCTCATTGAGATTTTTGAGGACAGATTTCTGAAGGGGCTTTCCACTGGGTCAAGCAGGATTCTGGGTGGGTGACAGTACACAGGAATTCTAGCTCCTTGCTGCTTAGTTTTTTATCTTGGAACCCTTGAATTTCACTTATTTCCTCATGTAAATATAAACTGAGTCCTAAAAGCACTTTTCCACTGAACTCTGTCCTCACCAGGCATCTCATCCAGTCCTGCACCCTTAACCAAAATCTAGATTCAGGGTCTGTTGTTACTCCCAGAACAGCGTTTAGTATTTGAGGATCTGAATGATGATTTTGCCAGCTCATACCATCAAGAGGTCTTGCAAAGGAGAGGGAAGTTGTGGAGCTCAGTTCCCTCCCGGCCTGGTGTGCGCTTCTCGGCTCCACTTCCCTTGTAATTTGCCCAGAGATTTCTGAGATACTTGAACCGCTGCCATGATCTGTGTGGAAGGCAGGGGCCTTGGCATGGGAGCTCTGCCACCCGATGCCTTGGCTGCACTGAGACCGTGCTGGCTGGCTCCGCGAGTACAGCCCTCCATCAGGGAGTTAGTTACCAGAGGGGCTTGCTGCCTTGTGGTCTCTTGCTGGTCTTCCTCGTTTTTCTCTCCTGTTGCTGAAACTGCATCTCCTCTTGCCTTCTCTTGAGTTTCTGTCTGCGCACAACAGCCCGTTGGGCCCTTTGTCCCTGCTGGTATCAACAGGTTCCAGATTTGTTATGTTTCGAGCAGTCCTTCTGCCTGGCTCACTTGTGTGTAGCTGTAGAGGCCCCTCTTCTGAGACATGCCACACCACCAGTCTTCTGCAGCGTTTTAGAAATGCTTCCTGGGGTTTGCAGGCAGGTCCTGCAGTCAGGCTCCTGCAGAAAGCATATTAACCTGTTCATTCCTCAGAAAGCAACTGAGCAAGGGGACAAACCTCGCATCTCTCCCTCACTCCCCCTTCCCTGGTGGGAAGACGTCCTGCCAGCACCAGTCACCCGCACTTGGAGTTGTCCAGCCTTCCCTCTGCCTTCAGTTGAAGGCACGGTACAAACGAGCTTCCAGAGCAGATACCCTGGGCTGAACTCCTGCTGCAGGGTTCCCTTGGTTTCATCTAAACCAGCACGCTTTCATCTAAACATGGGCTGAAAAAACAGGAGCTATGCTGACGAAGCTGTTGGCAAGAGCACTTCCCATGCACCGCCCCAGAAGTTCTACACCTGTGTAGTCCCTGGCATTTGCTGAGCACACATGTGCAATCTGGTTATCTGTCCACTCCTGTGCTCCCGGAGACTCCTATCCATTTAATTCTGAGTAAGCCAGCAGAGTAATGTGGCTGCCATCAGTCACATTAATTCTGGGGGGGTTGCACTGAAATGTGTCACATAGAAGCTTCTGGGTCACCCCCGTATCTTGTTGATGCAAGTGCTGCTGAATGAGTGGTGCAGAAGAATTTTCCTTGTAAATGGCACAAAGAAAACATAGCTCTCACTAATGCTTGCTGCACAGTGAAGGAAAATTGATTTTCATAACTGGTCTTGGCCCTGCTCTTCCTTCTGCTTTGCTTTTGCAGTGGATTGCTGGGGACCTCAGGTGACTGCTTCAGTGTGAGAAAAGCAATGCAGTCAAAGGAGATGGGTGGGAGGAGTAAAAGTTGCTCAGCCTGGGCTTTACCCATGTCCCAGCACACAGGGTTTTTGGTGCCACATGACAACTTCTCTAATAAATGTTGGTGGTTCCCCTCGTGTGGCAGCAGAGATGCTGCACACTCTTGCAGCAAATGCTTAGCGTAACAGCTCTGATGGCTGCTTTGCAGCAAGCAGAGCTATTGTCATGTTAAAAAAGGGGTTTTTTTACCTTTTGCAGCATGAAAAGTCAGCAACTCCATCAGGCAGCATTGTTTAGTGAGTCAAATTGAGCTTGAAAAACAGTGTTTAAAACAAACAACAAACAAACAAACAAACCCCCAGAAAACCTTCCTGGTAGTTAGATTGCTCAAGCTTCAACCTTTTTGTCAGGGCAAACAAAACTGGTGTCCATTGGGCAGGTCTCCAGCTTTCAGGTGTGCCTTCCTCCCCATCCAAGCCACTTCTCCCAGCTCTCCCATGCCTGGGAAGCAGGAAGAGGAGCAAGCCCAGACCTCAGAGCTGTTGGGGAGAAGGTGGGCACCCCATGTGCTGGGTCATGGCAGCGGGGCTTGGGCTACTCAAAGTCTTGGGGGTCCCAGGGGCAGAGGGCCCCACGGCACAGGGTTGTGCTTCAGACCTGGCAGCATGGAGCCCTTGTCAGCTGCCTTACTGTGGTGACGGGAATCTGCCTTTGCCTGCTTTCTGCCATTTGATGATAATCCTTGTTTAAATTTCTGCAGGCCCTTAGGCTGGCTGGACCTTGGCAGTGCAGGCACTCGGTAAATCCCAGTGGGCAGGACGTTGGTGTGTCTTTAAGGATGCGCTGTGCCAAGTGCCAGCCTCTCCGCTGTGTTGTGACAGGCACGATCGTGTGTCTGCTCCCTCACTGCAGCACTGAACCAGAACCACCGAGAGCATTCTTAAGGGATGTTTGCAAACGAAAGCCAGTAAATGCCATAAATACCAGCCCAAAAGTGCGACCTTGCCTGCAGCAGTCCCAGTCGGCGTTTCTGAGGATGGTTGACATTTCGTGATAAGGCAACACCGAGTGTTTTGTAGTAATTGTGCAAGTCTTGTGTCAGGGACCATTCCTTCCACTACGGAATAAGGAGTAAAAAGTCTGTAATTTCTCCAACCCCTGCCTAGAGTGTGGAAACCTTTTTCCTATGAAGGTAAACAGAGGAAAAAATGTACATGAGAGAGAAGCTGCCTACAGCTCCAGACGAGGAGTGCATTGGGTCAGAGGTTTTGCTTATTTTCCATTTCAGGAGTAAATTATCATTTATTAGCTAAGCAGGGAGAGAAAACTTGGTAAAACCTCATCATCCAGGAAGTCCCAGTCATGACACAAGTAGACAGCACTTTCTAAAATCCATGGACACTGTCACCACAGAGAACCACTTTGATGACTAATTTCTGCAAAAGTCAACAAGACGGACAACTGGAAGAATATTATTTAAAAAGATATTTTGCAACAAACAACATTTATTCTCTGTTTATTAGGAATGGGGTATCTCTCTTTAAATGTTGTTTTGCTATATCTGGCTTCCTCTCCCATTTGAAACGTTAGGCTAGAAAACTTAATTTTAGGCTATTTAAATTACTAGTCAGAGTGGAGGGATTCCTCCGTAGCCATGGTGAAGATGAGATGCTTCCATGATGAATTGACATTTTGGTGAATGATCTATATATCATCTAATGAGATACTCCTTTTTTATTTTTCTCTTGATTAAAAATGTTGGTGCTCATCTCAGGACCATGTTAATACGCCTTGAATTCTCCACTTTTTCCCATTCTGTCTGCTGAAAATTTGCTTTTTTTGTGAAAAAGAAAGGAAAAGGAAAAAACAGAAAAGGAAAAGGAAACCACAGCAGATAAATTCTGCCAATTCCCTGTGAGTCACCCAGCAGCAATGGCAAAGCTGGGAGGAAAAAATGGGGGGAAGAGGAGGATTGGTGAACGGGCCGTGACCTGAAGATCTGGCTCTGAGCACATTGTTTCAAGTGTTTCCAAATGAGGAATACTCAATTATTATCTCCAGGTTTCTCGTCACTGGTTACTCAGCAAGGTTTTAAAAAGTCTGTTAATTTACATGAAACTGGTGCTCACACAGACCATGGGGCACTGGGCCTGCACACTGTGACACGCCTGACTGGCAACAGAGGATGAAATAATTAGGAATTCAGGAATCTACCCAGAGACAAAACATGTTTATTGAAGTATTTTTGCCTTCTAAAAAGCTGTGCATACCAGAGGAATCAGAACTTTGGCTCTCCCACCTTATGCATCATCTAGCCAGAAAATGTGCAGCTCCCAGATACCTCTGAAACCCTCTCCCTTCTCCCTGCCCTGCAAACTCGGGTGGCTCCCGTACCACAAGAGCCAAACCGGTCATCTACTTAATCTGTTGCTGATCTGAGCTAACCGACTTCCTGTAATATCAGCAAATATTTCTGCTTTTGTAAATCTGTTCTTCCCTCCATAACGGGTTGCCAGTGGGACCAGGAATGCTTTGGATCTAGAAATGTGCTGGTTGGCAGGAGGAACAAAGAAACTGCTCACCCAGAAGGGCAAAACAGGACTAATGCTTTTGTCCGCTTGGGAGAAATCACATGGAAGTCAAGCCAACAACTTTTTCATGTGCTCAGAAAGTTGCTGTTGGGTGCTGCTTTTAATGGCAGCCATTGATTCTGGTCATTAATGAGAAATGTCTTCAATGACTAAATTAAATCAGATCCTGAAGCACCTCTGCGGTTGTTGAATGGTCTCCAGACATACACTGCCTACTGCCCAGTAACGTCGGGCTCTTCCTGAACTGGGCAGGGCAGCTGCTGTTTTTCCCAGCCTCCTGGAAACAGGCCAGCGAGGACACGTTCCTGATATTAGTTAGCTGCAGGGTGTATTTCATTCTGCTGCTCTAGGCAATTTGATAAAGGCTCTTTCCTCCCACTCCAGAGTTAACCCGCCCAAACTGTAGCTGAACACCTAGCTGCAACCGTACTGTGTTTGCTAGGGATTGTGCCTATTTGTGAGGTTAAAATTTGCTTAAATTGGTTGTTTCATACAAAGGAATGCTTAAATTGATTTCGTTGTGTTTTCTGAGCCAACAGTAATAATGCTGGATGTACATCAGGAGCTCATTTCTGCAACTCTATTAATAAAGTTATTTTTAAGAATCATTATCCTTTTCTTGACACCAATTCTTGGCACACAATTTATGCAGCATGAAACAAAATTTGATCTCCACCCCTTCAAGAAAGAAGGGGAAAGTTTTCAGCTGATACATAATTGTCTAAGCTAGAATATAAGAAAACGTGAATTTCCATTTGTACTATTGTATTGTCCTTAACTCCAGACCTACAGAAAAAGTTGACTCTGGCGGATTTTTTCCCCACTTGAGACCACTGGAGCTATCCAGACTTTTCCACGCTTTCTTACTATTTTACTTCAAGATCAAATTTCTCCTTCAGACTATTAAAGATAAGGGCAGCATCTGGAGGCACAGTTCAGTCTCATCTTCCATCAAATGGAGATGCACTTAATAAATGCACTCAAGTGCATTTTCTGTCCACCCCATTTGCAGAGGTTACAGGGGGGCAGGGGATCCCTTTCATGTGTGCATGGGAAAGTGGCACCTGCTTAGTGAAGCGGCACAGCCATTACCAACTAAGGGCTACTTTTAAAGCATGCCAGTTCCCTGCTCTGTCAGCTGTGGAGCAGCATCTGCGAAGGCTTCCCTGCACCGTGCCAGCATGATGGTGTGTCACTAGCTGTGACCTCACTGATGCTGCAAAGGACAACGCAGGAGAAAAATCCTACTATATATTCAGATAGTTGTGCACTCAGGGACCTGGCCCCTGCAAGCGATCCACTGGAGCCCTGAAGCATGAGATTTCGTTATCAGAGTTGTCCTAACAGAAAGCTGCCAGCATCCTTAGCATGCCGAGGTCAAGGCAGGCAACCCTGCCCTGCCCGACTCCCTGAGGGCTGGTGCTGCCCCAGCACCCCAGTACCCTCACATGCTGGGCTGATGAGTATTTAGGTGTATTTTCCCCACATCCTCAGCTGCCTGTGCTGGGGATCTGGGTTTCCTTTGTCTGGGGAGAAAGAGGCCCCAGCAAATCCCATGATTTGCAGGCAGCTCCTCTTTTTCCCTCTTACGAGGAGCATGAAGCAGCAGTGAATAGGCCTGCCCTGGCAATGGAGGACAGGAGCTTGGGCACTACTTAGCAGGAGAGAGGTGTTCCTGCTGTGCGTGGTGTGTCCATCTGTGGAGCCCCTCCAAGGATGTGAACACCCGTGGGAATAGCATCCTGTGCCCGTGGTGTCGGGATGACAGCAATCACACACGGAGTGATCTCCCCCGGGACCCTGAGGGGACAGGGGACACCCCACATCACCTTGGGGAGGGGCACATCACCTCTGAAGATTCAGGGATGGGGATGAGGGTCAGCCTGAGGGACACCCACACCCCTCCTGGGATGGGGACACCCTTAGCGAGTGAAGGGCACCCATGATGGCGTGGAGACGGCCCCGATCAGGAGAGGGGACCCACGCCGGGCACGAACCATCCTGCATCTCCGG
>NW_010204924.1:0-3368 GCF_000695765.1 Mesitornis unicolor | reverse complement strand
AAGCACTGCCCCAAACATCCACCCTGGTCCTGACAAGCACTGTCCCTCTCCCCGCCTCTGCATGCCAAGGGGGTCTCCCTCCCAGTTTCCCTCTCGATGCTCCTGCCCCGGCTCCTTCCTCTCCATCACTCAGCAGCCACATCGCATCCGGGCTCTGCTTTCTGGGACACCATCCCTCAAGGGAAAACCCGAGCTGCTGCACTTTTGCTTCCCGACGTTTGACTTTGCTGCTGTTTAGAACACCAGTGAACAGCCACGGCTGCTCCACAAGCGCCCTGTGCCGGTGCAAGGCCTTGACCAGACCCCCCCCAGTTCATTCCCATAACGATCCCAAGAGCTCCAGAGCACCGAGCCTGTCCCAGCGCGTGGGAAACGGGAGTCACGGTCACCGGGACGGACCCACAGCCCCAGGGACAGCGGCACCACAGACACAGCCCAGCACCGGCCCCACTGGGGACAGAGCCAGGGACAGAGCCAGGGACAGAGCTGTCACCAGCGCGTGACAGAGCTCATCAGCCTGGCCATAGCCCAGGAGGGGATGGGTCCTAATGAGGACAAGAGTCTTAATGAGCGACAGGAGTCCTAATGAGGGACAAGAGTCCTAATGAGGGTCAGGAGTCCTAATGAGCTCCCTGCTCTAAGCACTAACGATGCCCCACATCCCATTAGCAAGGGCTGACCCGCTTGCCACCCCATTTCCTTCTCCTGTTGCCCCATTTCCTCCTCCTGCTGCCCTGTTTCCTCCTCCTGCTGCCCTTTTTCCTCCTCTCGTCGCCCTGTTTCCTCCTCCCGCTGCTCTGTTTCCTCCTTCTGCTGCCCCATTTCCTTCTCCTGCTGCCCCATTTCCTCATCCCGCTGCTCCGTTTCCTCCTCCTGCTGCCCTATTTCCTCCTTCTGCTGCCCCATTTCCTTCTCCTGCTGCCCCATTTCCTCATCCCGCTGCTCCGTTTCCTCCTCCCGCCGCCCCGTTTCCTCCTCCCGCCGCCCCGTTTCCCCTCTTACCACCCGTACACCAGGATCACGTCGTTGTCGTTGATCTTCTCGAAGGCAGACCTCGAAATGGCCTCGGCCGCCAACAGAATCTTCTCCCTCAGGTACTTGTCAATGGTGTCCTGCAGCTTCTCCTTTGCCTGGGGACGTCACAGTGGGGTCACCCCGGCTCTGTTGTTGCCTCCCCAGCTCCTCCAGGGACAGTTTTTGTGTCCATCCCATGCAGATTTTACTGCTCAGGCTCCAGCCCCACTGCTCCGAGCCCAGCAGGGCCCACACAGCTCCCTGTGTTCACCACCATCACCCTGCCCCTTGCAGCCAGCGGGCGCTGGGGGCTTGGTGCACCCAAAAAATGTGTTGTTCTTCACCCAAGACTTCACCAAACGACGCTCGCAGGCGAGGGCAGCTCATGGCACCCGTGAGCACAACCCAGCCCCCAGCCACCCCACGGTCCCCATCCGATGCTGGGGCATCCCCGACCCCACCCCGGCCCCAGCCCCTCGGGTCCTGCTGGCAGCGATGGGGGGGTCTGGTCTCAGTCCCTGCTCCAGCTGTGGGTGCTGACACCCATGGCCAAGTCCTGCAGCTCCCCCGCAGCACAGCTCACAGCTGCGCCCTGCGCCCACAGCCAGCGCGCCCGGGGCCACTCACCTCCTCCTCGCGCAGGGAGTCGGGCAGGCACGAAATCTCCTTCTTGAGGAACTTAATGGCATTGCCCATGCTGGCTGAGAGGGGCCGGCACTGGTTCAGGAAGCTGCGGGGAGGACACGGGCTTAGAATCACACAATATGAGGAGTGGGAAGCGACCTGCAAAGCTCAACCCCTCCTGTGCTCCAGCTTGGGACCATTGCCCCTTGTCCTGGCATTGGACATCCCAGAGCAGAGCCTGGCTCCTTCCTCCTGACACTGCCCTTTCCCAATTGATCCCCAGGAATGAGGGCATCCCTCAGTCTCCTCTGCTCCAAGCTCAAGAGCCCCAGCTCCCTCAGCCGCTCCTCAGCAGGAGATGCTCCCCAGTGGTCACTTCTCCAAGTGATAGCGCTTGTATGGTGAGGAAACATGGCAAGGCCACTGTCTCACCATGGGTGCCGCATCCACACCTCATCTTTGTGGCCCTGCTGGACTCTTTCAAGCAGTTCCTGTCCTTCTTGACCTGAGGGCCCAGGGCAGAGTTGGGACGAGGGGGTGCAGCTGGGCTGAACCCGGAGCCGCAGGAGCCAGCCCAGGTTTGGGCAGACACCACCACGAAGATGACAGCGCAGCTCTGGTCCCTCCAGAACCCTCACCTGATGTGTGGCTTCAGCTTGGCCACCAGGTCCCGCGACAACTCCTCGTTGGGGGGCGTCGAGTAATCCCGGATCAGCTGGGACCAGAAGGGAGAGGGCAGGAGCGTGAGCCGGGCACCCGCTGCTCCCCACCGCCCTGCACAGGGCTGCAAACCACGCACGACACGGCCTCATCGGGGGGCAAAGGGGCTCCAGGAACCCAAATCTGCAGCCTTGGCACCAGAGCGGGACCCCAGGGGCAGAAGGAAGAGGCTGAGGGTGGCTGAGCGTGGGTACAGCTGCGGTAGGTGGGGAATGGGAAGGGGTGGATGCCTGTGCTTGGAGCACGGCCCCGGCTGCCTGATGGGCATGGGAAGCTCATGGCGGGCACAGGGAAGCTCAAAATGGGCATAGGAAGCTCATAGTGGGCATGGGAAACTCATGGAGAGCATGGGAAGCTCAGAATGGGCAAAGGAAGCTCATGGTGGGTATGGGAAGCTTGCAGTGGGCATGGGAAGCTCATAATGGGCATAGGAAGCTCATAGTGGGTAGAGGAAACTTGTGGTGGGCACGGGAAGCTCGCGTACCTGCTTGAAGACTTCCAGGAGGGCGATGCAGCGGGCGTTGGAGCCGTTGATGATGCCCTGGGAGTACTGGAGGCCGAGGCGCACCACGGCCGGGTGAATCACGGTGGAGGGGATGCTGTGGGAACAGAGGTGAGGGCTGTGAGCACTTCTCCATGGCAGCACAGGGCAGTTGGGCACAGCCAAACAGGGGGAGCTGCTGCTCCGACACCTGAGGAGCCGGGCTGACCCCACAGCCCCTCCTCCTTCAGCCCCACACTGCCCCAGGGCAGCTCTGCTCACCCCAAAGGGGTTCCCTCCACCCCATCCCACCCACAGGACCAGGACAGGACCGCAGGACCAGGACACCCCTCCACCACGGCCATTCCCCAGCCAGAGCAGAGCCGAACGACGGCCAGGGAAGCCACGCACCTCATCTGCTGCGTCAGCGGCTTCTTGCGGCTGTACTGGTGCAAGTGGGAGAACAGGTTGACCTTGGTGCCGTAGTCCTGCCTCAGGGGCACCTGCAGAACCATCACACAAATCCCAG
>NW_010204923.1:0-14691 GCF_000695765.1 Mesitornis unicolor | reverse complement strand
CCTAACATTCTGTGATTCTGTGCTTCTGTGAAATATAACTGAGGTATCGGCAGAATACGCATTGACACAAAGGCAGGATTTGGCAGCTTCACTAGTTTCGCAGAAAAAACATTTACTGTGCTCTGGAAGTTTGAAAACATCAGTTGAAATGTCCTCATAGGAAATCTTTTTACTCATAGTTGAGAGAATGCTTCTTGATAGAGTATGAGCAGATATTTTTTTCTTTTAAATATTCTTATCTTCTCTACTGAACACAAATTTAGCTCCTACCTCTATTCTAGCTCAGCAATACTAACTTTCTCTCTCTTCAAGTCAGCTCTTTTTTGTATGAAAGTAAAAATCACAGCCTCTCTCTCTCATCAGTCTTTGGAGCCTAAAAGTCATGCAGAGCTAAAAGGGTCCAAACCAGATCTCTTAACCTGCCTGGACTCTCCCTCTCTTGACTTCCTGTGGGCAACATCTCCATCATGCTGGTCCCTTGTAACCCCAGCATCATCCTGGATCTCTTTAATCTGAAATGATGTCTCTATTCAGCACAGGACTTTTGCATATATAGCCCATCACCACACACACACCTCCTCACTCTTTAACAGCAGACGTTGCCTGCATCGCTGATCAGCTCATGGTGTCAGCCAACATTGTCCTTCCAGTCAACACCACCTAGACTTAGCAAGGTCTTTATACATCTTCTTAAATACCAGCAGAGCTCTCTCTTTCCAATTCCTCCCTTAACACTGTCTTTTGTTATGATATATGCCAAGGAAAAGAAAAAAAAATGGCAATAATTAGGCTTGTGCTACACTATGATTATGGCTTATTCTGGAGATCAGCTTGATCCAACTCCAGTCTCTGTCTGTCTCCAGTCTTTCAGACTGCAACCTCACACATACACATGGTAATAGAATACATAGGTCAAAATCATGATGTATGTGATAATACCTTGGAAAGAAATAATAATATACAAAGATCCTGGGAGATGGTGGAGGGGGAGTAATCAAAAGTGGCCTACTCATAGTGAACTTCTCACAAGAAGCTGTAAATTAAGGGGCCAACAACTGCTGGACCTACAGATGGGGAATACCAAACAGAAGCTTGAAGGTGCAATATGATGTTTAGCATGTGATATCAATTAAACACTGCATGTGTTTTCAAAACTGATTTTTAAATACTCAGTTTTGACTATTAAGAGAGTAGAGCAAAAATACCGTTTGCATGTCACAAGCAGAGGGTATACCTGACTACAGGACCATACTAGTAAATAAAGAGAAGATACATTTCTAAGTGCAGAAATTCTCAAAGGCAGCACAGAATTTTCCTTAGATAAAAGCTGAGCATAGGTTTTGCAGGTTAAGTGCTAGAATGCTTTGAGAAAACTAGGGTTGTTATAAATATTGACAAAGTAGCTGAAAGACATGAAGAAGAAAGAGGTCAGTCCTACATGGTCATTTATTGCTACCCAAAGAGCACCATATGGAAAAAAATCTGTATCTACCAAGGTCTGCCCAGCTTTTCTCCCCAAATAATGTAATATTTATTGTAGTTGAAAGAAACCACAACATACTAGTGATAAATGCAACGAAAGACCTCCTACCTAAAGCTATCTTGCATTCCTTTGCTTATCACTCACCAAACAGACACATTTTTATTAATACAGTGAATTAGAAATGGGAGATTATTACATTATCACTGTTAGTCTCACTGGTTAATGGCTTTCATTTTACAAGTAAATTATTTCAGCTCAGTAAAAACAGCAAATCAATTTTTTGCTTACTGTCATTAGCACTAATCAATAATTAATTAAGATTATTAAAAATCATTAGTGCAGAATTTTTCTCCTCTGCACTTATTTAAATGCCAAATTTATTTTGCTGGAAGGTTGGCGTAAGACTGAGACAGCTGCAGGGCCATGGAAAATAAGCTGAAGAAAAAGTTCAAGCTGAGAAGTAGATAGGATTTCTTATTAGTCTCAGTAAGCAGTCTATCTGCCCAGGGTGAAATTTTGCTGCTTTTTTACTTTTATAGATTAAAATTGTGATATTAAAGTTTAGGCCACAAACGTGATGACTCAGTTGCTGCTTCCTCCTGCAGCCTCGATATTTAGTCGATTTTCTATTTAAAGATTAAATTCATTTTCAATTCTACATTGACAAAAGTGTGTTGGGATGTGTCACTCATAATTTACTGGAAGCTAGCAAGAAAACCCCCACAGGAATGAAGTCGAGCACGATACTGCTGTGACTATGACACAGCAGCCGACTCAACCACTTTTAAAATAATACCAAGGCCAGATGAAAGGAAATGGGCTCACAATGAATGTTTCAGCAGTTCTGTGCCTAATTCAAGGAAAGGAAAACTCTCCCAACAGATTATGCTCCCTGGGAATATGAATCCTGCATCATAGATGATGTAATGGGAGGAAAAAAACACTTTAAAGTTTCTAGGACGTCATGTCCCAGCACAGGAGACTCTGTAACTGGGGTAACGCTGTAAGCCAAGGCTGTCAGCAGACTCTGTTTAGGGTACCTCAGGATACAGGGAAAGACAAATGCAGCATGAGTTATTTCTTGGCACTATGAGGAGCTTAATATAAGTGAAAAAAACTTCAGATTTACTTAATTTACACTGGGATGTAAAAAGCTCCTGTATAAGCCTACAACTGAGGAAATACAGTTGAAGTAGACTTAATGATGGCATTAATGAAGGTGTTAAGAGACCTCTAACAAAGTGCCTGTGTGAACTGCCCATGGTGGCACCCTGGTTAAAGCCACAGCATCCAGTCAATGTGGCTGTGTGGACCCTACCTTGCCTCAGCACAGCTACATGTATCAACAACCAGATACCACGATTTTGTTTCAGGTGACCCATGAGAAATGTGGATTATAAATTTTGCATATCAGAAATGCACACAGAATAACATTAGTCATTAGCTACTCTCACAACCTGGATCTGCATGTTTATGGCTACATCAAGCATATCTCACATGATTGCCATGGTGGTGTTAGGTTGATGGTTGGTTTGATAATCTTAGAGGTCTCTTCCAACCTTAATGTTTCTATGATTCCATGATTCTATGATACCCAGATTCTGTCCCTGTCATGTGGTTCAGCTTTCACATGTTAAATTTCTAGCAACTTCAGACATTAAAACAAAGTGGGAAGTTTTCTTAATCAATTGTGAAGATGTGGTTTTCCTTTACAATGATGTGGTACTTGTCAATATTTCCACTACCAGATTAGCAGGTGAACACACATACAGTCACGTTGACTGTGTTTAGAGAAACATGGCAAACATTGCTGCATTTCACAGCAGAAGCCCTAGAAGTCCCATCAAGTGAGCTATGCAGACAAGAAAGACTTGAAGCTGCTGGTTACTACCCTAACTTCTACACAGAGCAAAAAGAGTTGCAGTACTGTGAGAAGGGAACTATCTCCAAACATGGCAATCACTTCAGATACCGTTTTGCTTTAAGGCTTCTCTGGTGTATGATGAGGTACAAACTCAAATTGAAATGTTTCCTGCTGCTTGGACAGTCTTATTTATTTTCAACAAACTTCTACATAGCTGGTACTGTAGATACATAAATTCTCCTGTAGATATATTTGAAATTGGCAAGTGGATACAAAAATGGAGTTGGCAGAAATGTCTGGACTGATGGAGACACTCATGCGTGTATGCAACACAAACCAAGATCATAAGGCGAGCTATATTAGGAAATTGTATTGCCTGTCTGTTACACCAAACTGCTGAGCAATGCTTTCACCTCTATTTCACCGATTGGCACATTGCTAAGTGCTCCAGGAGAGATTCTGGAGCAGTGATTTTCTCTGGGCAGTTGCACACTATGATATTTTAGGAAGTAAGAAAAGTAAGGCATTGTAAACCATGTCATGAAATGGATCATCCACTTAATTTATGACTTATTAATATGCAGAAGTATGCTTAGTCTATTGAAATGTTGCAAGGTAAATTAAAATAGAATTGGGCAGATATGAAAGCAAGAAGACTTCCTTCCATCTTCACAGGTTAGCTGAGAAATATTTCCTCTTTTGAACAACAGATACTACATTTAGGTAGCTAAATTGCTTCTTAGTGGCAGACACAGAATAGCAAAGGTCTTTTCAGCTAAAGGTGACTGTATTTTCTAAAATGCTTTCCCTCTGAGTCTGTCACTATTGTGTGAAAAAACAAATAGCATTATTTGAAAATTCCAGCTAGTCCTGACCCTATCCAGACTCCTGCAAGGACAAGAAACAAAGGCACACAAAATATTTAATTTTCTGTTTGATTCCAGGAGAAAATAGTTTTACATATTGAAACATGTAAATAAAAGCTTGATTAATCTGAGAATAAATATTAAGAACATAAGATTTTTCTAACATACAACTAGAGAAATCTCTAGATGCTTACTGGTGATTTGCTTAAATTTTGCATCCCATAAAACCTATGCTTTTTACTGAATTCTGAAAGAGGATGGATAAGTCACTAACACATCAGATGCAGTCTCACAAACGAAAGTTCATTTCTCTGCAGTGCAAACACAAATGGCAGTTATGGAAAGTCATTAAGTCCACACTCAGATGCCTAATTCATTCAGTCTATATTCAGGCATTTAGGCATGTAAACCAAGAATTTCCAGGTAGAACTAACTGGCTAGAAGTGGTATCACTTTGGTATGACTTTCAAAATCTGAACATACAATGATTAATAAAAGGATTTGGTTACGGACGTGTAGTGACATGCGTCTCCCTTCGTTCTCCTGATTTATAAAGACTTTAAATGCAACTTAGAAGAATTCAGCAGTTTAGTAGGCAAAAATGATATGTTCTTGGTAAAGCATTTTCTATGAGGGGTATATACATTAGTGCAATCTGCTACATACCTTCCTAGAGAAATACACATATTAATTAATCACAGAACATTAGGGATTGGAAGGGACCTCAAAAGATCATCTAGTCCAATCCCCCTGCCGGAGCAGGAACACCTAGATGAGGTTACACAGGAAGGCGTCTAGGCGGGTTTTGAATGTCTCCAGAGAAGGAGAATTAATACACTGATTTAACTGACAATGTTGGTGCTAGGATATAATTTTCCCAGAAAAAATAAAATGTAAAACAAATAGTGCCTGGAATTAATGGAAATGTAACTAAAACTATTTCCAGTAGGAACTGACTTTGCTTATTGGCAGTTTGAGGAAAGATATTTATTTTCTCTTATTACCTTTAATAGACTGCTCCCCTCGGGGCCTAAATTCTAAAAGTAAACTGTCATTATATGCAACAGCTTTCTTTGAGCAATCAGCTCAAATTTTTGCAGTATTTGGCTATGGTGATATATTTATCAAATCTCATTTAGAGATCTCAAACTCTAGATGGTTCATCATATATTTCTGTCTGCAAAATCCTCTGCATTAGATACTATAGGAGTATTTCATCCATAGAATTACTGTTTTTCATATTAATGAGCTATAAATGAGAGCTTAATTACTACTAATTGCTTGAAAATCCACTGTCGGTGATTATAATCACTAACGACTAGATTGTTAAACATTCATCTTTGTCTATCTTTAGCAAACTTAATGAGAAATTATGGATCAGATCCTCAGTTTCTCCTTCTACTGCTGAGTGCCAGTTTAAGAGAACCTCTGCTCACCACTGGTGTTACCTGCTCACACTGACACAGGGGCTGGGTGAGAGACAGCAAAAGATGTGAAGGGAATATATTGCACTGCTGCAATCCACAGCCCACAGGACTGTCTCCAGGAACTACTTATCCTGATGTAACTCAGAGTCCTTTGGTCCAGATCTTCTATTACAAAGCCCCGTATCTTCTTAGTTTTGGTAACAGGAGAATGAGGTGATTTGGTACTCTGAAGGCACTTAATAACTTCTTGCAGTTACAAGTTCAACATGGACTTGCACAGAGATTTATCTACATCTGTACAACTGCAACTGACATTAAGTAATTACTGTTAGGCTTCTGGGGGGTACTTAAAATGTGTTCAAACTGCTTCATTCTGCACTTGACCACATTTCTACGGCTGGTGCATAGAGCTACTTTCCCGAGAATGAACTGCAGCAGAGTAAGTGTACTTCAGATAGACCAAAGTTATCTGGTCCAACATAATTTGCTCTTCAAGTGTTCTTTTAGTATGTATTTAATTATGCATTTTTTAAATAACACAATTGCAAAATTATACCAATTGGAAAGGCAGGTTACCATCTGGATAAATATTAAGGGGTTTGCTTTTATTAGTGTATTTTACTGAGGTTTGCATTCCTCCTTATTGCATAATTGTACCTAAAATATGTATTTGCTCTGTTAAAACATTGTCCTTTACTTTAGGCAGCTCTTCACCCCTTTGGTGTCTATCATTCAACAAGGCTCAAATCCCACCCTTACTTAGGATGTGTCTGATAGTCATTAACAAATAAAGCTGAAACCATTTTAGAAGTTACCACAGGTAACTTTTCTCTTCCATTATTTAAGGTTAGTTCCTCTCCACAGTGTGCACAATGAACCAGTTGAGCTGTCTTCATCCACTTCGAAGAAAAATCACTGTTTATATTTTAAATAATCTCTACCTGGGAATTTAAGTTAAATGGATGACTTGCGTAGAGGCAGATGATGACAATATCCTTTCCACGGGCTCAGCCGAGTGAGCTGTATCATCCAACCACGCAGGAAACGTCGTCACAGTAATTACTTAAAGCACCTCAACGATGCTTCCAAGAGGACATTTTTCCTGAGCAATGATTTCTTATCTTCCTGCTCTTTGTCAGAGCCTTTTTCTGCACCTATGTCAGCCTGAAGTGACTTTTTTTGAATGGGAAGAGCCTGCTAAGTAATCATCCAGATGCAGTCTCAATAGCATCCAGCACAATGACGTGTCTGGTAAAATGTATCCTGGAAAGGCTGAGAGAAATAAAAAATGAAATATTGCACATACAGAACCTATATAGAATATGTATATTTTCTATACACGGTTCAATGTATACCTGTATACATAGAACTACATATAGAAATTAAAGGATCCTGTAATTCACTTAAGGACATGTTTGTAAGTTGAAGGAATGAGAAATCCCAGTGATTTGAAGCAAATGCATCTGTGTTCTATACTTAAAAGGCTGTTGCTGAACTAAAGCTATGAACTGACAAACAAAAATGTATTAATATAAAATACCTGACCATAAACACAATGAGAAAAGATTCTCGTCTACTCTGTTATATGCAAGTTTCAAACCTCAGTTTACTGTTTACTTTCTCATTTTGTATATATTTGATATGTAAGTAACTTATAGTCAGAATAACATAAAAATATGTGTGGCATCTTAGTATAAATTAAGGAATCATTGAAAGCTCTGCAGAAATACATATTCAGTAACAGTATCAATGAAATTTGTGGTTGATGAAAAATGTAAACTGAAACAAAATTATGCTACATGAAACCAGCTAAATACTTAGGCAAGTATCTGTCTCTAGCAACTGCTACTTAGGAGTTTTGACCTTTTGAATGACAATAAAAAAATCACACCCACTAAATTAAAGCAGTTTTTACTTTTAAATTCACACAAGCTTTATTTTCTCTTTTAATATTTCACCCATCTCAGACTATGGAGGGAAGAGTATCATTTTAGCTTTCATAACTTAGTATGTAGTTGTCATATTTATCCCTCTAATACAATGTGCAATGTTTATGCATAATATAACTTTAATTTGAACGCACTGTTGAGCATTTTTAGAGTGCCACCTGTGAAGCTTGGCTGGAGCAGACATTCCACAGCGATGCCTTTAAGCTGTGTTCCATATTAACATATGTAAGTTATGTGCAAAATTTCATGTTGGTTTTCTTTTAATCTCTTCTCTATTTGTAACATTTACTTTCTAGATGTGAAGAAGGGGCAGATGCAGTGCCTGCAGAACCCTCCCGTGACCGATGGTGCCGTCCCCTCACAAGGTACACCTTGAAGCTAACCCTTAACTCTACTCATCCAGCTATCAGACGCCACACACTCATCTGTGTGTCTGTAAAGGAGGTTGCTGGAGTGAAACTAACAACTACCACAACAGCAGCCACAATTTCGTCCTGACTCTACGTTCCAGGTCTAGGCCTGGTCCCTCAACATCAGCACCGCTCTCCTCCCCAGTGACACAAGGATCCCCGTTTCAACCCCAACACCATCCTCTCCCTGAGGGAACTGCTGCCAAGCAGCTGCTAACACATGGCTCCAGCGCCACTTCAGTCCACAGATATGCGCCATACACAGCTCCCTCTGTGGGATAAAAGACTAGCTCACGCCTGGTCGCCCGCCCGCCATAGTGCAGCCCGTAGATTCTCATAACTTTCTCGTCCGTTCCCCCGCCGCCAGACGCAGAGTACAGGCAGCAATCTTCACATCCCTACGGCGCATGCGTGCAGACTCCACACCTGCGCAGTGCCTGAGGAAGGCGGGTCTAGGTGCTGGTTTGCGCATGTGCAGAAGCGGCCGCGGGAGTCGGCGTGCGGCCGGTGAAGGTGTGGGTGGTCGGGTTGAGCCGCCGGGTGTGAGCGGAGCGGTGAGGCCGACCTGGGGATGGAGGCGGCTGATGTCTGGGGATGGAGGCGGCTGATGTCTGGTGCTGGGGCCGGGGAGAGGAACGGAATGAAATGAAAGCACATATCGGCTCCTGCTGCGTTACGGTTGGGTGCGGGGCCGCGCACGGGGATAAGAGTCGTGGGGTAGCTGCCTTTGGGCTGAGGCCCTCCCGCAGCCTCACAGACGCGGGGCTGGAGGAGCCCTTAGCCCGGGATTCGCGGCGCAGGTCCGCGCTGTGGGGTCGGGGGTCGTCATTCGCCCTCACACGGCGCGCCTGTGCCGGCCATCTCCTTGTGGAGGTGCTTGAGCGGTGCAGGCCCCTTCAGTTCTGTCAGCTTTAGTGATGAGGTGTAGAAAGGTATGCCAAGTGTAGGTATGTTAAGAGCAATGAATTTTAGAGAAAGTCCTCCTAAATTTTCAAATCCAGCTACAAAATCTGATTTGTTGTGTTTCTGGTATCCTTACCTCGGCTCAGGTGGAAAGTAAGTGCTTTTTGTCCCTCCTGATCTGGCTGGAGTCACATGTGCAACTTTGGTACAACCTTCATTGGTCAGGACCATCCTGAATTGAAGCTGTGGCTGATGCTAGCCCTTGTGTCAGCATTGCCATTTAAACATGCTTTCTCTTGTGAACTTTAGGATGCGATCCACTTGAAGATAAAGATACCTCCATATAGTCAGTAGAGATGTAGATTTTCATCCAGTGGCTTAAATGTGTTTAATGTAAATTGGCGTGTGCTGGGTGTTTGAGAAGCAAAGAGGACTGGCAGATACGGTGTGACAAGCGATTCATGCTTTTCTGGAGTGCAGCTGGGCAGCAGGATGGAGAAGCTGAAGTAGCTTTTGGTTTTAGACACATTTAGTACACTTAGTTAAGACCTGTTCTCATGTACTCGGTGGAGATAAAAAGCTGTCCTTTTTCTTAAATACACATAAACTTCTCAGCTTTTTCTAAAACACTTCAGAAAACACTGAAGATGAAGTGTAAAAGTAAAAAAACCCAACATTTTTCTTAAAATGTATTTATGGAAATATGTAAAAGAGATTGGTCCTCAAACAAACTCTATTAAAGATTTCCATAAATAGATTAGTATTTATGAACCTCCTTGTACCCAATGGTTCCCCTTTCAATGCAACCGTTTATTGCTTTTTTTTTTTTGTTCCAGAACACTGTTTTCCATTTCCCATGCTATTTCTGACTGCCTTCTGCTAATCTGATCTTTTCTTGTGTGACATTGTACTTATGCCCGGGATAACACATTTGGCTGTTAAAACTTACATTTATAAGATGCATTTGTAGTGCTTTGTTTATTATCTTTGCCTTGATCAGATATTCGTATCTGCAGATGAGGTATCTTTATTGTGCTACCTAAATTTCCAAACTTTCTTTATGGGTGTCAAGTGGTGTCACATTTAACAAAATCAGAATCCAGCTTATGAGGTTACTTCAGTTCTCTCTGCATGTTGTCCTTATCACTGCAGACAAATGTACTGTCTTTCCAGCAGTTTTAAAAGCTACAAAGTAGTATCTTTGAGGTGTTTTTCCATGTTCTGTCACTAAAATTCAGCCTTCCCAGTGACAATCAAGACACTCAGTCTTCCTTAACTACTCTTTGTATAAAAGGTAGACTGTAATTAATATTATAGCTTTATCTAGTTGGTTTGGGTTCCTCCTGTTTTTAAGGAGTATTTTCAGTCTTTACCATCAGTTATGTTTTCTTCATATGCCTCTGCTGCTTTTAAGCTGGGGTAAGCATTCCTGTTAACATGTGAAAAGCTATTACTTTGTCATCCTCATCTTTCCTTATGACCTCTTCTCTGTTCCTTGTAAATCCTAGGTTTTTGGCTGTTCAGGGAGGTGATGGTCTGTGACTTATCTGCTTTCCTCACTTTATTTCCTTGCTACTTTTAAATGTATATGAAACCAGAACTAAACATGTATTTCTTCAGTTAACTAAACTATGACGATTCTTTGTTATATTGATTTGCTCATACTCTGTATGCCTTTCCCTTTTTATTTTATTTTTTTTTATTCTATCTGGTGTGAAAATGTCTGTATAATTCCTTACATAGTAAAGCTTGATTTTAATGAAGTCTTTTAATTATACCATAATTATACCATTATTCTGAGCTAGAATGTACTTAGATTTTATGTCAATTCCTATTCATTTTCCTCCTTTATGTATATGACAGCAAATGATAATGAAAACATTTTATTTTACAGATCACTTTATTTCTTGTCTCTGCGCCTCAAATGGCTCATGCACGTTTAGGTGACTAACTGCATGAACATCAAAATGCCTAACCTTGAACATCCAGCGTACCCAGCAGCTACGCTGCTCCAGTTGGAAACTTTGGTGCCTTGTCGAGAATCCCAAGTATCCATGTTGCTGTCAATATTTGGAGAGGTAGTGCTTCTTATACTGTGTGTTTGAATAGGACAAAGAAGTTCTGTCTCAGAGGAGTAGAAATTTAAGGGCATTTTTGTGATGTATTTATGAACGTACTTTGGTTGTCTCTGTAAGTTTTGGTTTGTTGTGGGTTTTTTTATAGATACCCATCTTTACCATTAGTGTTTGGGCAGATAGATTCTAGCAAGTTTGAAGGTTAAGGCTATTTTGCAGCTGGAAGAGCCCAAACAAACTTACAGCTGTTTGTGCCTTGCTGTCTCTGGAGCCTGGTTTCTCCATGACCCTGTTCCGTCTTTGCCAGTTAGTACCAGGAAGTGAGTCTGCTTCCCTGGGCTAAAGTTCTGGGGTATTTTTTTTTTGTCAGTGTAGAAATTCTTCTTTTGACCTGTTAATCTAATATCTGCATGCCTGAATTCCAAGTACATTAAATTGGTCTGATTCTTAGGAGTTTTGTTGCTGGCCATAAGATTCGGAAATCACTGGGTTATTAATTGGTTCTGCTACTGCTTGGCAAAACTGTGGTATAAAGTAATGGAAGTTTTTATCTGCAAACTTCGAAGTTGTTCATATATCCATTTACAGGCTGTTAACAAAATGGAAATTAGTATCTGTTTCTGGTCTGCCTTTAATTATAGATAATAATAATTACATCAAATTCCATAATTTAAGTTTTATGTATATATTACAAGCATATTGGCAACAAATCTTCTTAAAAAAATAGGTACTTAAATTCTTGTTAAATAAAGTTAGAGTATCTGCATGTCTTGCACAAAAGCACCTTCATCTTGGATTAATTGAATAACTGTTTTTCATAAAAAGTGTTTCTCAAATTTATTATTGTATTCATTTTTTAACTCAGTGTACAAGATTCTTAGAAAGGAGAAAAACACAAAAATAAATATCGATTCAGAATGAAAAAAAAAGTTAATTATTCTCCTTGCATCTTAAAAAAAGTAATCAATGAAATTTGGAGCATGAGTATCATTAAATAAGTAGAGGTATTACATCAGATATTGCCTTGTGAGAGTAGAGCGAGCTTCTTTACCATCTCTTCCACCAAACCATTTAATTCTTTTCTGTTTAGTGCTAATGGGGGGAAAAAAGCAGTTGGAAGAGTTTGCCGAAGTTCGGACACTCTAAAGCTTGCAATTTGTGCTTGCCAAGATTTTATTTCAGTTAGTTAACTAATTTGAATTAAGAGCCCGCTGCTTTTCTCTCTTGGTATATGCTTTTGTTTTTTTGCTTGTTTGTTTTTTTTGTGGTTGTTCTGTTTTGTTTTTCCCATGAAAAACTTATCCTGATGTTTTAGTATTTTCACTGGTAGCTTTATGTGATGCTTGATTCTTGGGACTTAACTTGGCTGAAATAATGGGAGAATGAAACAGAAAACTTGGTCACGTTGTTTCCATAATAATTGACATATTTTATATTTTAATTCCTCAATTTAAAATATAAATTTTCTTTTGGAGGGAAACTTCATTGATCAATCTTCTATCTGTTGAAGGAGAAAAGATTTGAAACAGCATCAGCTATTTTCTTTTTTTTTCCACTAGCGTCAGCAGTTTAGTTTTCCATCCGTCTTTATCTATGGACATACATCTAGTGGAAAGACCTATGTTATGCAAACCCTTCTAAACACCTTACAGGTAAGAATGTTCATAACGCATATTGAATTTAGAGTTTAATTGTAACAGGTGCTTCTTCAAACTAGCTTGTACTTCCTTAAAATTATTTGTTTCTTCAGCCATTTCTGCCTTCTTGCTTTTCCTTTGCTTACTGTCTGATGAAAGAATTGCTTTTCTGGCTACAGCACTTAGGATAAAATGAAGTTATACATACTAAAATAGAATATAAATCATAATAACTCTTCTAAGAAAGTTTAAAAAGAAAAAAGGAGCCAATTCTTGTTAAGTTCTCTAAAAGGGACTTAACATGAAACAGCTCAAGTGACAAGTGCATTCTCTTACGATGATTCCAGTTCAATCTGAGAGTTAATTCTACTATACCTTTTTCAAATCTTCTTGTAATTCTCCTTTAAAGTAATTTTACTTGTATGTGAAGAGACTCTCAGAGTGTATCAAGAACAGTGAGAAGAGTTTGCAATAATGGAATTTTGTTTTGTTTTGTGTCAACAAACTTGTGTTATTTATATTCAGTTAGATGTGTATGATTATTTAAATGTCAGTCTAAGAGTTTAAACTTAGTGAAGTTGTTAAAAGCATTCAAAACAAATGTACAAGCTATACATGTTTGCTGAAAAAAAAAAAGTGAGCCTGAATTGGTAAAAATCAATGGATGAATACCAGGCAATTGCTGTTCTTCCTGATACCAGTAGTTGTTTTTGCAACTCCAGGAGAATGTTGTATACGTTAAAGCAAACTTCGTTAGTTCCAGTCAGCCCTCTTGTAGAAGCAGGAAAATCTGTCTTTCACTTTGGAAAGGAAACAATGCAGGTGTTCTAAAATGTTGGAGCAATGTTGCATAAGAACGGTTGATTTAGTTCCTGAACAATAAATGGTTATTTTTTTTACTTAATAAATCAGCTTTACATGGGAAAAAGTGTATTGATAGCCCTTTTTAGTATTATATTTTTCAGGTCGTTTGAAAATACTAATTTTGTGCAATCTGATTTATTCTAGATAATCCAAACATAGCTTGGTAGGCATAATAAATTAAAAACCCCAAGAAACATGCCCTTCACAGTTTCTAATGTAATAAAATTATTTTTTCAGGTGTGCTTGTGTTTACTACGCTTGGCATTGCCAAGTCTTATTCTCCCATGCCAGTACTGTAGATCTTCCTGTATGAGCATGGTTTTCAGAAATGTTGGAACTATGTGTTCTTTTTCGGCTTCGCCATCTAACATAAACTTCCTTTGGATTCCTGCTCTTGGAAAATATTGTAGGAGTAATAAAGTAGGTCAAGGAGGACTGATAAGATGGATGTTGTTGGAATATGTGAAGTACAGACTTCTGAGAATTCATTGTGCAGTTTTGCATTTGGAGCCTTACATTCCTAGGAAGCTGAGACTACAAACTCTATGCCTCTCAACTGTTACGGAAAAAAACAAACCAAACAACTTTAATGCTGTCTACTGGGAGATGAATTATATTCTTGGTGAATAATGCTGGAGTTGCTATATGTTACTAACCTGACATAGGAACTTTGTCAGGAATGGACTGACTTCAACTGCAAGGACTGCAGGCAGAGAAACTTACTCTTTAAACATGTGTGAGAATCTGTACTACGTAGAAGTAGAGTGTGTTTGCATCTGAATGTATGTTTCTTACAAAAGTAGTTGTCTTGAGGAGTGACATAGAGATGTATGCCCTTAAGTCCATTGAAGTCCCTCTCTGGTCAGTGCTGGCAGAAGTCTTCAAGGACTTGGTTTTTTGGCCTTTCTGCTAGCAAACGTGTGTGTTCATGCTATTTTTATTCCTTGTTCTAATTTTTCCCCGAACAGGTTTTAAAGTCCTCCTGAGTTGAAGGGTGTCATCACAGAAACTTAAATCTAAACCTGTTAACACCTATGTTTTTGTCAGTCATGTACTTAGGGGCTTTAAGTCCAATGACAGGTGCCTGCTTCATGCCTAAAATGTAAGTTTCCATTTGTGTGTTCTCATAGCCCTGATGCTTTAGGCATGTCCAGGGTGCACTTACCACCTATCTGCAAGACTGGGTTTTACAGAATCACAGAATCACAGAATC
>NW_010204922.1:0-14348 GCF_000695765.1 Mesitornis unicolor | reverse complement strand
ATTCTGTGATTCTGTGATTCTGTGAATATGCTGAAGAAAGACTAGCAGTAGCGAGACACAGCTGATTTCCAAACGCTCTCCCACTGGACACCTGCACGGAGCCCGCAGGGAGAAGCTACACTCTCTGCCATTTCGGCCACGGCATGCAAGCCTGTGAACGAGGCCCTTAACTTCCCAAAACCTTTTTCCTGTTTCTATTTTAAACCCAAAGGAGCCACTCAGAACTTGTAGAAGAAGGCATGTCCATACATCTCTCCAGGCTCAAGGTATCTAAAATGCAAGCCAAAAAATGTTGCATTTGCAATTTGTTGCCAGTTTGCTGACTGCTATTTGTAACACTATAAAATCAAAAAAAGTAAAAATGAAAAGAGGGGGGGAAAAAAGCAATTGCCACTGTTCAGGACTGACACCCGCACTAGGATATCTAACATTTCCAGTGTTTACACTGCTTCCAGCTTACTTTCACACATTCCTGATGGTAGTTTCCCTTGCTTCCTTTGGGGAGACCACCCCCAGATGTAATGCACCTCGTTATTAACGAAGCTCTTCTCAATAGCCAAGCTCAGTATTACTTTTTGCCTAATTTTATCTTACCTGTCTTAATTATGACTTTTCCCTCATTCTAAATTACTCCTTTATTACTTTGATATTTAATGTTCTTCCTCTCACTGATAATCAGTGGAACAGCTGCATTCAGAAAAACCCAAGATGAACACAATTCATTAATGGAAAAATTTTGAAAATCACTGGCTGCATAAATAAAAACTCCACTGGATAATTAGCTGCTTACCATTCCTGCACTATAGCAAAACCTATCCCGATATTTTGGATTCAATTATTTGACACAAGTTTGGAGGATAAAGACCCAAATGCATCTTTAAACACACAGCATGGCTATAGAGCAGTTTCTTGAAGACACGACACAGTTTGAAGCAGTTCAATCCAGCTGGCTGAATGATCCATACAGCTGTGGCTTCCCTCAGCTCTTAAATAAAATATTAGGGTGTGTTTCTATTGTTTGTTAGCTGTCATCAGCCCATCTTTCAGCTGACGGAGGTTAAAGGCTATGTAGATTCCTGGGACAGCTGTTTGGTAATTGTCACAGCCAGTTACTTGGTAACCCACGAATGGCAATCTCAGGAGGTAGATTCTTGGTTGCTAAGCGATAAATTCAGGTAAAATAACCTTTTCCTGGATTTTATTGCAACTACAGGCTCCAACTGTATAGTCCAAAGCTCTTTTATTTTTTCTTCCCAGGGATGAGATTTAAAATCATTGCTGAATAACTTTTCTGGGATCTTATGCAGCATTCAGCATGGGTTAAATGAAGTGGTGCTATATTCCGCTCCTATTTAAATTAACAAATCCACAACAGACTTCCTACAGCATGTTGCTGCGCGTGTAGTTAATTTGCTGGGTATAAGAGTGATTTACACAGTAACAGGCTGACGAAAACAAAAAAAAGAGGCAGGCCCTCCTATAAAAAGGACTTTGTGTTTCTATTTCCTTTTATTTTTTAGTTTGGGATTTTTTTTATTTTTAAGAAAATGCAAGATACAGTTCTGAGCTGAGCCAGATGCTTTTGTGACTAACGCTTGCTAAGCAAACCATCGAAGACCTCGCTGCCCTTGGCAACATTATAGAGGTCAAACTTCCACATGTACACACAGTTCTTTAGCAGTTTTTCCCACATGTGTGTCACAAGCAGGAGCTCTCAAGCATAATCTCAGCTTCAGTGCCAGCTCTTGGCGTTCCCTAATTTCTTGACCTATGAAACGAAGATACTGGCAAGACTTATTTTTCTACATCACAACTTTATGAATGCCTTTGAGGATGAAAGTCTGCTCTTGCCCAACAGACTCATAATTTTCTGATGTTTCATTAGCAGAGATACAGTGGGGACACAGTGGGGATGGCAAGTCACCGGCAATGGGTGAGAGAGAGACCAGGTTTGCTTGGCCCCAGCTGTCAGCAGCTCATCCGAACTCTGGATGCGGTACCCATGTGTGACCCCACGCGGAGCAGTGTGGGCTGGCTCCCAGGGCAGGCTGATGGCTCTCCATCACAGGGGAAAGGGCAGCTGCTCTGCCCTCTCTGCTCTGGGAATGGTTAATGTCCCTGGCTGCTTCAGCTCTTTCTTACACAAACAAGCTCTGCAGTTCTGTCTGTTCTTTTCATTTGTATTTTCAACAAATGTACTATTGGTTGCTACAGGAAAAATCCCTTCTACCTCTTGTTGTTGTTATTTATTAATTCTCACATCCATCTTCTAGAAAATTAATAAATCAACACTTGTCTCTCTCCAAAAGAGATATGCAAAAAGAAGTTGGCAGAATTGGCTACGCTAACCTCATCTTGCTACTGCAAAGCAGGACAGAAAAGAGATCTGATTCAGGTTTGGCTGCTGGGTGCACAACAAAGGTTCAGCATGGGCTTTGGGTTAGGAGCACGGTGCAGCAAACTACGTGTGTCTATCAGCAACCACAAGCGTCCACCAAAGGCAGTGGTATCAGCCCAGGGAGTAGCTGACTCCCCTTTCTAGGAGTCTCTAACCAGCGTGAAGTAAATCCCATCATACTTCTTATAACTGCCCATCTTCCTGCAAAGCAGTGGGAATGGCCTTTCCCATAATATCTGAGGGAGGATGACATGTTGGTCCATGCTCTGGGATCATGCTATGTATATTCTACGTTCTTTCTGGAAACAACTGGCACCATTGAGACCATTTCCCAAACACACTGGAAGGACTGTTACAGTGCTCTTGAGTGACTGGTACAATAACCTATGGCATGGGAACAATTAAGCCTTCAAGAGCTATCAATACAGCATCAAGAACTTTCATGAAGGATTTCTGCAGCCAGTTCTGCTAGGAAAATCCAGTGAGTAAGACCAATTCTTGACTTGCTGTCAGCAACTTCAGTGCATTCAGACTTGCCTTATTCCCTTGACCAGTAACAAGTGAACTCCTCATGTCATACTAAAGACCTGCCTCAGCCATTACTGGGGACTAGTGAGCATTATTGTTCTGGCTACGGTGAGCAGAGCATCCACCCTTCTACACAACAGACTGACAGAAAACACAACACAGCATCTCAGAGGAAAAGAAAACCACAAAGAATGGTGATGGTGAGGAGCACGTACATAAAGTATTTCTCTGCTGTATGTGTATAGTGTCTGTCAAGCTTTCAACTGAGAATCCCAGAGCTGTGATGTAAATACACCTTGCTTAAGGAAGAGTACAGACTACAGCACAACTATTTTATAGGTACTGCCTTGTGAATGGCCAGACTTCAGGCTGGGTGGCTCCAGGGTATTGTATACAAGGGAACCATGACTCTATGGAAGATGAATTCTAAAAGCTTGGCAAACGGGGACAAATTATGAAAGCATTCTCTGTCCTGATACTCTACAAGAGACTGATGAAATGCACTTGGTTATATTCAAATTTAGACTACTATTTCTTCAGTATCTTTTCTTTGTGTTGTAACCACTGAAGTACTGGTGCTATCCTGATAAAGGATACCTCAGCTAGCCAAATAACCCTCCTTTTTTACTAATAAAGGTTAAAGGTGTGAACTTAAACCAGAAAAATTGTTTGAATGAGTAATACACAGACATGGAACGAACCCTTTAGTACACAGTCACCATCACAAAGATGACAGAAGTTGTTTTCCCATTTCAGTTACTACAAAAACTACTGTTGAATATAATGAGGATCTGACCTGTATGTATACAGAAACAGTAGAAAAGTTATGGTTTACAGCGAGACAAAAGGCACATTTATCGGTGATGCTACATTTCTGGTGAAGCGAGCAGCTCACTTGCTGATGGCAATGCCCTGCCCTTTTACCTTAACAAAAAATATATAAATATTTTTGAATCTAAAATTCATGTTTCCTGCAGTCTTACTTTTTTTTTTCCAAGTTGCATATTCAAAACAGTTACAACATACATCTGGAGAAAAGAAGTGCATTAGTAAGGGAGCAATTGCCCTTGTCAAACATGGGGAGGTGGCTCACTCTGGCATGACCCAAGGGTTTTGGTCCTATTTCCTGCAGGAGTAGAGACAGCTCAGGGAAGGGCTGGTTGAACAATCCAGCCCTAGTTCTCAACCAGAGGGCCAGCGGCACACTACATTTTCAGCTCCTGTATGTGCCATATAGCAAGTGAAGATGTCTGGCTAGGATTTCTTTTTGATAATTTTAGCTTTATGCTCAATTTCTACAGTGCCAGAAACACAAAAGCTGTAAGGCTGTGTCACTGTTTAAGGCATCTGATTTGCATGCAATCAGATAGAAAATACAATTTCAATACATCTCATTTAAAAGTGTTAAAAGATGTGATCAGACTAAATATAATAATATCCTACACCCATCTATAGACAACCCATCCCAACCCATTTCACTTCTTCCTCAAAATGGGAGAAAATGATGGTATCCATAAAAAGGAAAATGCTGCTTTGTGTTATCTGAAACTGACCCAGCACCTATGGAGTCAATGAAAACTTTCCTGTTGACTCCAGTATGTTTTGGATCAGGGTCGTAGTAAGAGTCTTAGATCTGGGAATCCTCTGTTACTGAAGGTGAACACCTCATAATCTGTCTCATAACCCAGTCTTCCTATTCCTCAGAAACACTTTATTGAGGAAACAAGGTGCCATCCTTTGTGAGACATTTTCAGGCAGCTTTGAATGCTGAGAAAAAAATAACTCGATGCAGCAATCATACTGATAAAGGTTTCGTAAATATGTTTCAGAATGCTACAAAGATCTGTCTCAAAAATTAAGCACAATATTATACCTCTGTGTTATGCAGAAGGGAAACAAATGTCCATTTTCCACAGCATATCATCATTCTGTACCTAGGATTTATTTCTTCCCTTAAAATGGCATTATCTCTTGTTATTCTCTATCTTTTTGTTAATGTTTCAGAAGATAATTAAAGTTTTAATAATTAAGCAATGCCATCCTCAGAACAGCCAGGCCCTGCTTCTGTTTGCTTATTCTCCTGCTGCTTAGCCAGTAAGCCTACCTAAAGCAGGAGTGATTAAACAAGCCACGACTTTTTGGGATGCAGGCAAATGTAGAGTAGAACAGAGAAGGCAAAGATTTTTAAGGCTCACAAACCTTAAAATAGCACCCTCCTCGCTTGTCATTTTTGTACCTTGACAAGATCTCCAGCAAAAAATTTTGCATTTTCAGTCTCACAAAAACCATGGGTTCTCCAGCAATGAGGCAACGGAAAAAATCAATACTTGCCATGTACCATGTAACCAATAGAATAAGGGCAATGATTTATGTATGGATGGATGCAGACCGAATCAGCTGGGGCCTCAAACAGAGGGAGAGAGAGAGAGGAGAGAGAGAAAGAGAGGTGTGGGGGTGAGCTGGACTGCAGTGATTATTCCTACACTATGGCCAGATTTTTTTTTTCTGCAGCAATAATCCCCATCTCTAGCACTGCAGGACATAGAGAAAAGCCTAGCGATGTGTGGAATATATGATGGACCAGCTTTTCTCTTTTTGCCTCAGAATAATGATGCTATGTTGAATATTAAGGTACAGTAAAAAATGAAGAATTATATATGGTCTGCAGTCCTTCAGTCTTCCAGCTACTTCCACCCTAATAAAGACCAATCCAGTGGGTCAACAAGAAATAGTTTAAAGAGAGTCAAATTATCAACAGGATAAAAACGTATCATCACTGCTTCATGACAAGAAAAAGCAGGAAGGGCTCACTGAAGAGAACTACTGTATACCCCAGGAGTTTCTGCTGAGAAAATAGTTTTGTAAATTGGATTACCAGGGATACAGCACTATAAGGTATTTAATGACTGTGGTAACTTTTAGGATATCTAATACTGCTGTTGATTTAAAAACATAATCATCAATATAAAGATTTACTTATCTGTTTGTCTGATGTAGGCTACCAATAAACACTTATCCAAACTATAGTCAATGCTTTATTACTGTACTACTAATAAATATCTAGTAGATTACTTCAAAGTTACAGTAATTTGCTACAGAAATGTCATATTATTTTATTGAAATTACCTCCTCTGTAGTTTGTGTAAATGGCTAAAATAATCTGTAAACACCTTTGCAATGCCTTGGATATTCAGCCTGTATTTACATTTTTGAAAATCAGATGTTTATTCAGTACTTTCAGTATTGTAGTTTGCCATGAAGTAATCTTGTTATAATTAATATTTCTGCAGCAATTACTGCTGATGACTGAATCAATTCTCTTTTCTCTCTCTAACATTTATACAACGTTTAAACCTTGGTATTGTCAGTCTTTCTCCTGAAAGGCATAATATTTTTAGATAATGCTATAGAACAATAGGAGGCCACTAGTTAAATACACCAGTTATGCAATGTTAGATCAATTAAAGCTTTAAGAATTGTGGTATGCTTAAAAGCCTTGCATTTTATAGATGCCTGTGAATTTATCAGGTCAGAATAACACAGAAATAATTTGATTTCTGACTTTCCATAACATATGTATGATAATATGCTAGCGAGATTAATCATTAGCTACCAAACTACATTTGTGTGTTTTACGGTGAAAATATCAATGAACATATGAACAAAATTTAATTTATGTATGAACAGGTTTTTGTTTTCTAAAGAATGTGATTGCATGTCACCAGACTTTGCACTTGAATTAAAAACATTTCTGACTATTTTGCTTTGATATTACCTCCCTAGTTCTTTAATATAAGTTATATTATGCTTAGCATAACATAACATACACCTGTATGGACATAACAGAATAACAGTAATGCAGTAAAATAAATCCTTATAAATAAGAGTTTGTATTTAATTTCCCATTCAGTTGACAATGGCAGACGACAATATATTTCAGAGAATGAAAGTATGAAACATGTTATAAAGCAGAATAAGTATATACAGCTTATTACTCATTCAGTCAGAAAATTCTTCTTGTGGCAAACACTCAACAGCAGTAACAACTTTCCTTTAATCCTAATTAATTTACTAACTCCACAAATTAAAATTTTGATAAATTAAAACTTTTCTAAGGCCTTAGAATTATGTTAGGCTAAAATGGAAAAAGATGTAGCCTATGTACCAATTAAAGCATGACAAAACACAATTCACAAGTGAAGACACCTTAACAACAACTTCTAATGTAGAAATAAGATGATGTGTTTAATTTAAGAGGATTTCTCAAACTCCTCAAAGTACTGAGAACAGAGCAGATTATCAATAGGCTTACCTTTGAGCAATAATTGTAATTCTTCTCCTCCTGCTTTCTCTCTCTCCTCAATCAACAGAGCAACAGAAACTCCACGGATGATAATGGACTTTCTTGACTTTTGTTCTGAGCTTCAGCCACAATGCCATGGACCTGCAGCATTTGGAAACAGAGAGAGAATAACATGAAAACCCTGGCACCAGCCCAAGGGAAAACATGAAACAGTCAACGAAACAGGTAATAGTTCTCCACAGCACCACGGCCAGGTGAGTTATATGAGCAAACAATGATTTGGGGCCAGTGACATAGAAATTATTGTTGAAAATTACTGAAATTAATTATGATATTGCCTTCATCATGAACCTACATTGTTTTGATAACTTCAAATACAAGCTGATGTAGTTAAAGAAATCTGGCCAAAGCCTTTTTAAGTGTTCACACAGTTTTAAATTAATATAGCAGCAGCCAGTTCATTGTAAAGCAAGAGACAAAGTTTACACTTTATAAACAAAAGGCAGGGTGCACTATCACTACTCTAATGCTGCATCTAGACATAGTGCACAGCGTGCTCAAAAATTCTGAATGGCAAACAAGCTTTAAAAACTGAATAGTATTGTTACAATGAAGAAAAGATACAGAAAATTAATAGTTACAATACAGAAAATTATTTTAATATTTCACGTGACAGTATCTCTCACGTACAAATAAATCCTTTTTCTATCCAGCATACTAGGTCCTCTTTTCAAATTACCATTTGCAAATATACTTAAACTGAAGAGTACTTTCATGGTGAAAATCCACACCTGTTTAAAAGCTGACACAAAAAAAAACCACTGGAGATAAAAATCTTATTCACCATTTTAAAAGAAGGAAAATATTTTTATATTATGTTTACTGCAACTCATTTCCTTAGCATGCTTTCAGCTTTTATTAGAAGAAATAAGCAGTTAAGGCACAGATTTGCTCCCATTTACACTAACGGTGAGATTATCAGTAATACTAGTGAAAGTATTTCAGCTGACAACTTCTTAGAATTTTAAATATTTGTGCTTTCAGAACAAGACAAAAAAAAAAAGGAAGCTGGCCTATGACTTTTTTGTAACAAATGTGTTATTTTGAATTCATTTTCAATACCAGAAGATATATTAATACAAATGTGTATTAATATATCTTAAAATGAACAGGCATGAAATTACTTATTTCTCTTAAAAGCAGCATGACAATTTAAAACTGTTTAGGTACACACATGCAGAAACACATATTTTAAAACTTTTTCCTACATTAATGAAAGTATTGTAATTTGTCACATGAATAACAAAATATCAGAGAATTTACTTGATTGAAATGCTTTATCATGCTTTTGAAACTGGGATACTATAGATCAGCCACATTTAGATTTTTTACATCTTCACAATATTTTGTCTTTCTGTAGTCAAAGAACCATTGGTATTTGTTAGAAACTGCTAAACTACTTCTGAAAATGTGCAGCACTGTCAGATCCAACTGAAACTACCACTTACTGAGGGCGAACAAACAGCACAAAGTTCAGCCTAAACCAAACCAAAGTAGACCAGTGAATTTAGCAAAAATGTAATATGTATTGCAAGGTGTCAAATTTAATAAACAGTAAGAGGAGAAAAAAATATCAAAACAAAAGCCATGCAGGACCCAATTTTGAAAATGGCAGACGCACAAAAGCAGCACACGCTATGCAAATAATCTGGTGTTCTCTAGGCAAGGCCTTAGCATTGTGAAAAACATATGAAAAGAAAAAAGACCCTTGTTATTTGCCATATAGCAAAAGCAAAATATTTGTGTATCGATGCACTTCCTGAACAGTTGGATAGCTGGTTGCTATCACTTGAAATTACTGTAACTGCATTTATTCTTTGGTATCATTTCCCATACTTACAGTGTGCAATATCTAAGTGATTCTTTTATCTCATGCAAACCACCCCAGCTCTGTCAACAGCTCTTGAATTTTTAAAGAGGTACCCTCTCTCTCCCTCTTTTATTCCTCCTGAAATTTTCTGACTCCAGATCTTAAGATAGAGCGACTTTCATGGATTAAACAGTTCTATAGGACCCACCTAATAAAACACTATTAATTGTAATAGATTTTTGTTTCTTCTTCCAATGATATTTCCATGGCAACATTTTCACATTCTATTGTTGAGGGTGTTCTTCATTCCCAGAGCGGGTTAACCACAGGGCAGGAAGGGCAGGCTGTTGGTCAGCCTTTATTTTCTCTGGTCCTTCAGCAAAGGTTAGTTGAGGTCATCAGAAGCCAAAGGGTAATTACTTTTCCTCAACAGGGTTAAAGTCACACAGATTGCTATTGAGACAACTGTATGGACGACCTTCAGTTTTTTATGGGCAATCTTCTTTTCTTTTAGCAGAACAAATGTTAATAAGGATAGCAGATAAGGTAAAAGCCTAGTGAGCTACACACTGTGTGCATCTCCACACTTTGCAGTTGTGCTACTGACTGTTAGTGCTGGTTTTAACAAGAATACAATTAGGTGAGCCCAAACTACAGAAGCTTGCATAGTGGTTAAACATGAAAGCTATCGATAGACAAAAAGAACATATTCTGTGATTTCTCTATTCAACAAATTTTAACAATATTCCAACTCAAATAAGAAATTCATAGGAAAGCCAGCACCCTCATATTCTCAGTTTCAATAGCCTCAAATTCATCACCAGTGTCACTTGCTTCACTTGAAAGAATGTATTTGTAATAAAGGTTTTTACTAGGGAGTACTTAAGTGCTCAGTGTACCAGGCCTGGCTCCTTCCTTAAGCTTCCTGTTAAATAACTATCAGGTCAGAAGCAAGGTGGGGATGGAGGAGAGAAAGCCTGACTCAAACAACAGAGAAAGCCAGGGAGGCAATTCAGATAAATAAGGATTTTGGGGGAAGGAAAGCAGGCAGGTGGCACACCAGTGTCTCCAGCATAACGTGCTTGGCTCTCATCCTACCTACACAGTGGAAATGCACTCAAATTGTAAAGCAGCTTACAACAGAGACCTAGTCCATAGAAAAATCACCATGTCTAAAAGTAAGGGAAATCTCAGCCACAGTCGACTGTTACAAGTCAGTGCAGGTAGATGGAAAATGGTAAGATGCCCTGCTGTCTTCCTCCACGGGGCTTTGGCCCAGGTGACACTGGCCACCTGGCCTCAATCCAGACTTTTCCTCCTGTAGTGGCATGCTCATCTGCCCCAGGGATGCCCATCAGTAGGGTTGGTCAGCAGCAGATCTCCACTACTGATCTGAATCACCAGGCGTCAGGACTGGAGGCACACAGGCTGGGTCTCAGGGTGTTTGGTGGATGTCCAGGTTCAAGTGCTACCTGTACCATTGGGAGTCAGTGTAAATATTCCCAGTGGCTTTCCAGGCACCACCGATCTCATTACTGCAAATAACAGCATTGTTTCTACTTTTTGTGGTACACTTTTAAGTAAAGATTACAATAGTAAAAGTCAATAATGCAAAGCAAGGGAAAAAAAGGGGGAGTGTCATCTTTCTCTGCCTTAGCTTTAGCATTGTATCTTGTGGCTACTCTTTTCAAGCTCAGTGTTGACAAAGTTAAACAATAAAAGGATCAGGTACTTATCATTAAAATATCCATTATAAATCAGGGAAGTGCAACGCAGCTTCTTGATTGATGCATTACTTCATAAACTCAGCAAAAGTTATAAATAATCGCAATGCTGATAAATGATAAATGGAAGATTTGGTAATCAATCAATTCAAATGGGGCTAAATGGAAGAATAATGCATCATTTATATTTGGCTATATTGTACAGTATGTAAATTATTGAATACCTGCTATACCACTTTCACATCAAAGAAGTGGTAGACAAATTGTGCCCTTGTGGCCAAGAAGGCCAATGGCATCCTGGGGTGTATCAGGAGGGGGGTGGTTAGTAGGTCGAGAGAGGTTCTCCTCCCCCTCTACTCTGCCCTGGTGAGACCGCATCTGGAATATTGTGTCCAGTTCTGGGCCCCTCAGTTCAAGAAGGACAGGGAACTGCTGGAGAGAGTCCAGCGTAGGGCTACAAAGATGATCAAGGGAGTGGAGCATCTCCCTTCTGATGAGCGGCTGAGGGAGCTGGGTCTCTTTAGTTTGCAGAAGAGGAGACTGAGGGGAGACCTCATTCATGTTTATAAATATTTAAAGGGTGAGTGTCACGAGGATGGAGCCAGGCTCTTCTCGGTGACAAACAATGATAGGACAAGAGGTAATGGGCACAAGCTGGAACACAGGAGGGTTCCACTTAAATTTGAGAAGAAACTTCTTCTCAGTGAGGGTGACAGAGCACTGGAACAGGCTGCCCAGAGAGGTTGTGGAGTCTCCTTCTCTGGAGACATTCAAAACCCGCCTGGACGCCTTCCTGTGCAACCTCATCTAGGCGTTCCTGCTCCGGCAGGGGGATTGGACTGGATGATCTTTTGAGGTCCCTTCCAATCCCTAACGTTCTGTGATTCTGTGATTCTGTGAAATTGACGATCATAAAACAGAATTATCAGACTCTAGCCTTGTAACACTGTTTAACCATCTGCGCTGCACACAGCGCACTGGAGGTAAGCCAAAGGACCTCAGAAACCTCTTCAGTTCTAACAAGGGCAGATCTGTCTTTGTTCAGAAGTTACATTTCCCCAGCTACAGAAACTGCTACTTTCAAATATTAAATCCCAAATAGAAATCATGTTAAACAGGATTACAGGCAATATCATTAAATTAAGGAGAAATGCATTATTTATCTTGCATATTTACCAAGAAAGAGCTTCAACACAGTAATCTAAGAGTTAAAATTTCCTAAATAACTTACATTTGTAACATATATGTATAAAAGAACCTAACATCCTACGTTATGAAAAGCTGTTTGTTAAGGGCACTCAATTCAATTATGAAATGACTCCATGTAGCAGCCACATAGTTATAATTTATTCTTAACTCTTACACTTCATATTCATAATCTTACACTTCACTAAATTAATTAAGATAATAAATTTGTTGGAAAAGGAATTTCCATTTATTTTTTCTCATTGTGACACTAGGAATTGTATCAGTCTCAGACAGCAAAAAGGCACAGACCACTAATGGCCAGGTTTCACTAGCACCAGATTTCCACCACGTAAATTCTACAGTCTGGGAAGGAGCAGCACGTCTTTTTTCGGTGAAGAAAGTCAGAATTTTCAACTATCAATGATCCCTGCGTTCTGAATTTCCCAGATTTTCACCCTCACTCAAGCCAAGGCAAGTGTTCATGACCCCTTTCCCTTCTACTCTGCTGGGAGGCACCCGCATACAAGAGTCGATGAAGAGCAGGATGGACACAAGAGTTGAGGGCCTTCTCTGCAAATGTCTGTAGTAGCAGAAGTCCCTCTATCTCATCTGTTTTGAAAAATTTGGACTTTCAGGAGAACACATAAACATCCAGGGCTAGATTAAAAAATCCAGGGAAGTCCGAAACAAATTCAGACATCTGTCCTGGATTAGCCTGCTTCCTTAGGATACATAAACAACTAGGGCCACAAAGTGCTGACACTGGCAGGCCAGAGAGCCAAGGAACATTTATTCACTATTTTCTCAACATTAATTTAAAATATATTGCATGCAATTTTATTCACTTAACATTCTTATGGTCAAATGCTGGCTTTCATATACTTGGTATTGAATCATTAAAAGCCACAGTGATGTGATATGCCTACAAGCATTTGTATAGATTTAAGAGACAGAAATGGCAAAAAAACACTACTAAAATATAAATTTCAACTGCCTTTTCCTTTAGTAGATCAGCGGTAGGGTACCACAATCATTAATGACTTGTAAATGGTTATTTGGATACACTTTGCATCTACAAACAATGACTGAAAAAGGAATAAACTTGGAGAAGACTGACTGAATAGGCTTTTTTTTTTTTGCTTTGAAATCTTCCTCTTAGGTTTCTGTTATTCTTTTATAATAAGCAGAGGCTGAAAAACAGCGTCTCTGAAAACCACCTAGTCTTCAAAAACATGCACTCCTCTCCAAAGTATGGCCTGCCCTTGTCACTCCATGTTTGTGCTCACGTTTTTCCAAAAATACATAGGTTTTAGGTGAAAAGAACAATTGCAAACCCCAAAATGTCGAAGCTGTTTCCTGATGTTTCACACATTTCACCAACTTTTCCTCTAATGCCTGCTCTCAACCTCTGACTGCAAATACTTCCCAGGGTGGGACACCTTAAGTTTAAAACTCTTCAAGTCTCCAGGTAGCAGAGACGTCTCAAGCTAAAAATGCTTTGCATAAGTTTGGAAAATATTTCCCACAACACTGAAGGAAAAAAAAAACCAAACACCTTTTTTTTCATCTCCAGAAGCCAGACTTTGACCAGCTGAAAGCTTCTTGTAACAATATGAGCCATGAGTACGACTGTCCATTAACTTTTTTGATCTTCACTTGTCTTCCTGGTCATTGCCATTTCCATGACCATTCTTAAACTCTCTCTGTCCCACTGGTTCCCTCAGGTGTCTTTACTTCTCTATCACAAACTCTATAATCAACCAATATGATTAGGCATAATGCCCTCTTTTGAATAGTGTAGAACAGGCCCTCTGGAAAGTAAAAACCAAAGCTCTAAACTGCTCCTCCAAACTTGGACCTAAAGTATCCACTGGGCAGGTACAGGTAGAAGTCTGACGTGAACCACTGTAACATTTCTATTAGAAACAGCTGTCTCTCTGATTGCCTTCCACACCACACACTCAATAGCAATGCACTTCGCCTAGAGTATTAAATACATTTTATGTTAAAAGTACTCTTGTATTAGTCATATGAAGGCAACTATATTCCAACTGGGGTGTAGAGCTGATGCATTTAACCTAGGCTTTAAAAAGGCATGATTAATGGTGCTCAAAGAAAAAGACACATTTTGTATCTCACAGCTCTTAATCAGAAATACACAGATTCATCTCCGTACACATTTGCAGATGGTCACTGCTAGCACAGTGGAAAAAAACAGCTAGGAAACCTGTCTCAGAGCTGAAAGAAAACCTGTTGCACCCAAAGTATCGTAAAGGAAAAGGATATAGATTTTCCAAATCTATAAAAAATAAATATAAAAATATATTTATAAATATA
>NW_010204921.1:0-3545 GCF_000695765.1 Mesitornis unicolor | reverse complement strand
CCAGGTCCCTTCCAACTCCTTATATTCTGGGTTTCTGTGAAAAATCACCTCCCTGATGCCCAAGCCTGTGGTCTATACCCATCCTGCTCGGCTGCACTTTTCACATCCTCGATGTCTTTTTTGGCTGGGATTTCCCACGCAGCGACGTGTGGTGAGGCAATGCCAGACCTCAGCAATAGGACAGGATTTAAGGGCACATTAAACTTGCTGTAGTTCAAGCAGCAGCAAGGTTTTTTGTGTGTATTTGGATTTATTTCCTCCAAAGCCCAGCAAGCCGTTGCAGGTCTTCCCCAGGTTCCTTTCTGTATGCACTGCTAATGAGAGATTGCACCCCGATGGGCTTATCAGAAGTGAAAATTTTTCATAAATAAAGCCTGGATCTTTAAACTCATGTTAACATTGATCAGATTATTATAAAAGAGAAAAAGTCTGGGAAATGTTGCAGGCAGGGCTTGCTCTCCCTCCTGTCAGCATCCACTGGGGCTGGATGATGCTGGGTGGCATGGGGCAGCTTGGCTTTGGGTTTTGGAGTGTAAGTCAGGTTTTCAGGGCAAATGGTACAAGCTGGAGATGGGGTCTTGGCTCAGCAGACAGCAGGGCATCCCCAAAATCTTCCACGCATCTATAGTGTGGCTGGGTTTGTCCCCATCTCATCTTGGCCAGGACAAGGGGTTGTTTCTGCTCCTGCCTGACCCAACCACTTGAATTTTGGTTTATGCTCTGACATAGGGGGATTTACTCTCTGTAAGATGGTTTTATTTTGTCTATTGTAGCATTGGACATTTCTTATTAGCAATATATATATAGAGAGAGAGATAAATTCCATTTTTCCTTCGAATCTTTGGGCTCAGCAGCCTCAGGAGCCAACGCTTGTGCTGGTGGCATAAGCTGTGTCCGTGCATCCCCATGTGTCATTACTCTCCTCTCATTCCCATCAGATGTCCCCTCACTCTTGCGTTATCAGAACAGATAAATGGGTTTTAGGAAACTCTTCATTTTTGGAGACTACTCTATCACGTAACCACCTCTCTCATCTCTTACCTACACCCATGCACACACACATGCACTGCTTCTGGTCCCTTCCCTTGCTGGGAAATCTTAACATCTTAATAATTGTCTTTGCCCTTGTCTGGACCTTTTTATTTCTTTCTGCTGCTTTCATTTTGGGTGGGATTGGAAACGATTTCAATACTTAAAATTGGAAGTCTTCTCCAGGAGGAGTTGCAATGAGGTGGTGGCCACCAGCAGAGCTTCTCCACCTCCATAAACTCTTGATTGTGGCACCTTCACAAACTCAGACAATCAGATCATTTTTTAATCTATGCGATTACTCAATGCCAACACCAGAAATTGCTCAGAAGGAGCATTTTTGGGCTCTACAGCCTCTAACACTGCATTGCTGATGTACTAGGACTGGGCTATCAGCCGTGGACCCCAAATAACCCAGACACCACTGGTCCCTGAGGTAGGCGGGGACACCTCCTGACCACACAAACCTGGGTAAAAACCCAATTTAGCACCTTTCTGTAATGTCCATGGGCAGGGTAACATCAGGAGCAGAGCCCTGGGTGCGGAGTGCTCAGTTCTTGCTCTTGGCTTGTTTGGAAGGGGGCACGAGGAGGACTTTGCTGGCTGTGTGAAGTCATTTTCAATCACTCACTAAGAGTTTGTTGTACAGTGATTTGACAGTATGATAAATAAATAAGTAGTTAAATATATAAATACCTCTTTTAATTACAAAGTGATCTTCTCCTAACTCAGATCCAGGAGATGGTCCACTCGGACGCCACGTCCTATGAGTCCAACCGCCAAGTGCCCCTGATCAATCGCCCGGGGATGTTAGCCGGCCCCATGAGCGCCCTCAGCCAGTCACAGCTGATTTCTCAGATGGGGATGCGGAGCGGTGTTACCCACGGTTCCCCATCGCCCCCGGGAAGTAAATCTGCGACACCATCTCCCTCCAGTTCTACTCAGGAAGAGGAGACAGAGTCACATTATAAGGTACGTGCAGTCACGCCTGTGTTAGCAGACAGCGCGAGAACGGCAGGTGATGCTTGTCTGTGAGGGAGAAATTGCTCTAATTAAGAGCACAGACTGCTAGTCTTAATTTAATTTATTTTGTAATACAAATATACATACATACATATATATATATATATATGTATGCATGTGTGTGTGTGTATATATATATATAGTGGGAGACTTTCCCAAGGATGGGAGGTTGTTTCCAACCCAGGGTGAGGTGCAGCATGGCAGGTTAGCACACGTGCTTGGGTTGTGCATGCAGCAAGTTTGGCAGTGAGAATTGGGCTTTTCTCTGCACCAGGTCCATCAAGCTGTGGGTTTTCCTCCAATGAGGGTTTTGGTGAGCAAAGTGAGTCCAGGGCTAAGGTTCTGCAAATGCTGGGGTGCAGAATTAGATTGGTGGTGACGGGTCGATTAAAACAGGGAAAGAAAATAATGTAAAGTGGGATTTAACTGAGCTCACTGGACTTGCTAAGGAAAAATAAAACCAGCAATCAAAAGGGGAAGTTTTCTGCCTTTCAGTTCACCCAGGCAGTGTTTTAGGTCGGCAGCAATGTCTTAGTGCACAGACTCTACCTCCACAGCCAACACAATGGCTGCGTTGGCATCGAGAAACCCAAGGCTTTCCTAGGGCTTTTGGGACATCTTGGTCATTGCCTGTCTTTCTCAAAATGCCCCGTCAAAGCAAACCCTGCTGTTTTCTGCGAGTCTTGCATCTGTTATTTACCAAGGACAAATTGCAGCGATTGCAGGGTCACCACCTCAATGCCCAGTGGGTCTCCACGCCTGCAGGTCCAACACTGAGCTCCCAGGGGACGTTGTTTAAAGCCTTTCATGGAAAACCTTTCCTCAGAAGGTGCTGATCCAAGGATGACACCAGAAGCCCTGGTGTTGTAACCTTGTCCTGCAAAAAATAGGCAGTTGTGACAGGGTTTGAATGTGTAACCAGAGCAGCAAACAGCGCAGGGACGGGAAATCTAGGAAAACACCAGGACTGAGCAAAAACCTTCCCCTTCCAAGGAAACGCAAGCAAATGCATTCCCACCATTCTTGTACTTTTTCATCCCTTGGCAGCTAAATCCTAAATGTGAGCCTCCTCATTTTTCTGCCCTGTTTTTACTGCCCAGCACGTAAAGGACAGGAGGGATGGATTTGATGCAGGAGGGAGATCCTAAGTGTTAAGAAAGCAGCAGAGCAATGGTGTGACCTGCAGGTTTCTGTTTGCTTATCCTATCTACACAGCTGCTGTGTTCACCCATTGGTCATTGTATTGTATAGCTATTAAGGGCCTTTCTGCAACAGGTCATCAGAGCAATGTCTAACGAGCAGAAATTAATCTTGTGACTGTAAAGGTTACACGTTAAAATAAATGGGTCTGATGCCAACGGGTGGTTCAGGTCCAGTAGGACTTCAGGGAGCTTGTGATTTTAGGTGGCATGCTAACCCCACCAATGCATTCACCTGCTTCTTTGCTTTTCGGGGGTGTATATTGTGGTTTAGGGCTGGGCTGGCCACTAATT